>NW_009616988.1:179027-179397 GCF_000690535.1 Cariama cristata
TACATTAATACTAAATTCCAACTTTTCTAATGCAGTCCTAGAGAAGAAAAAACAAATCATCAAAACCACTAGTGCAACAGCGTCATCCTGGAAGGTCGACTACTGGGGACCAGTACTAGCAGGGCAGGGCTGTGTGCAGTCCCAGTGTCGATCCAGTGACTGCCTGTATTGTAACTAGTACTCTGTCACATTAACAGATATTGATGGAAGGGAGTGTGTGGGGGGGATTGTAGACCCTTGATACAATGATTGAACATAAAGTGGTGAAAAGGGGAAAAAATTTCCCCAAATCCCTGAACGCCAAAGCATAAATACAGCCCAGGCTATAAGGACTGAAAGATGCAGATGGTGCATCCCCTGGAGGTTCAGC
>NW_009616988.1:179428-184876 GCF_000690535.1 Cariama cristata
TGTAATTCTTGCTATTACCTGGTTATGCCACTCAAAGTCAGAAGGACCATCTTGAACTAATAAGCGAGACAATTTGAATATGTAAAGGATGAACCGTATTAACCTAAGTCATACCAGGGAAGTGATTGTATTTCTGACTGCAGTGAAGACCTGTAACAGATGATGGATGTTGTAATGGCCTTGTCCTGATCCTGTTACGGTCCTGTCTTTGGGGGCTTAAAGTCAGCTGACTTAGAGAGAAGAAAATCCAGCTGATGCGGAAATCTTTGCCAGACAATGGTACATGGGAATCTCCAGGAAGCTTTGACAGCCCCAGGAAAGACTTCCCCTGGCTCTAACTTGAGCCAACCTCAGAATGAGATATGCTGCAAAGTGCAGCAGGGGAGGAAGAATAAAAGGTAGCTTTGAGGAGGAGAAAGGAGTACACGAGGGAAATCATGAGAATCCACTCTTGGGGGCTATAAGACTCATATTCATGCTGTTTTATGCAGAAGGGACAAAGTCTAGCCTTTTATCAGTGAGTTTCAAATACCTGACAGCTTTTAACACAAGACAGCAAAGGCTAAAGAAAGAAAAGAAAGAACTCAACCCACCAGTCACTGAATTTAAACTAAACTAAACTCTGGTGAACTCTGCCAGGGAATCTGTGCTCAAAAAAGAAATCAGGGAACCCGAGGTCTCACGAACTCTTGACTCGAGGAGGAAGAGCAGGTATTTATGATAGTGCAAACGCCTCTACACGAAACCTTGAGTCTAGCAGAAGTCACTTTCTGACAGCATTACTTGGAAGGAAGTGTATTTGCTTTAATTTGTGCAGTGTAACCTCCTCCACACTCAAACCACAGAAACTCTGAGCGTAATTCAGCTTTATGAACAGGAAGCAGTGTTTTAGTTTAAGAACGTTAAGTTTTTGGCTTAGGAAATTGTTGGTTCAGCCCTTATTAATACCAAGATGAAAGTTATCACATATGCATGGTACATAAACTGAGAAGAGTTTTCATATTTGAATACTTTAATATTGGACCAGAGTGTTGACACTATGAGATGACTGGAAGAATAACTTAATATTTTCAGAAAGGTCTGAAAATGCCAATCTTTCAAATCAACAAGATCGAGATGAACAATGAGCCTAGACTTGAATGCTTGCCAGGTTTTCTAAGAATATTTTTTTCCCTCACTTTAGTTTTAATTTGGCATCCCTGAAGATTATGAATAGCTAATTCACAGACCTACTGACTTTAAAGGCATAGGGACCATAAGGACCTTCTAGCTTGATCTCTTGTACAAAGCAAGTAAAAGGACTTGTCAGTATTTATTTCCACTTCAAATCTAACAGTTTAGCACTAAGAACTTAAGAACCTTTGGACTGGGTTAAAACAAAGATCTCTGTAGCCCTTGTCTGTCACCATTCAGTCTCTGAAAGAGATCACCAGTGTACACTTAGGGAAGTATAGATATAACAATGCATATATAGAGTGATCCTTTCGGTAATGTCCTTTGATGGCTAGTTTTTAAAAACCCTTGCATCTCTTAAAGTTTCAGATGGCAAAAAATCCCCACCAGCATAAGTAAGTTGTTGCTTTCACATGTGGTAAAAAAGTTAAATCTCAGTGGAAAGGCAAACTCTGAATTCTGGGAGAGAAAATTCTCTTTGCAACATAAACTTATCTCCAAATAATAAAGATGGTATCTTAGGGTCTCAGACGCATTTTGCCTTCCTCCTACTGAGGATCTTGTGTTGCACAGAGATTTCCTTTTTGGAAGAGATGCAGAGCAGACTCTTATGGAAATCAATGAGGGAGGACAACCTGGCAAAGACCAGAGAAAAAACAGCAGCACCAGGTTTTCCTGTCTCACTGACATGGCATTTTGTTTGAGGTCAGTCACAGAGCACTCTCTGAGGAAAATTATGACTAAAATTTCGATCACACAAGAAACAGAGATAAAACTGAGCCTGGTCTGCTGGAGCCCTACCGTAGACATTTTGGTGAGATGCTTTTGAACAACCAGCCAGATTATATGTTCCTACATGTGATCTGTTTATTCCAAGGTCCCTTTATAGTCAGCTCATAGAAAAAGCAACACATTTTTTGGACATGATTTCTCTCTTCCTATAGTAGATGTCTAAAATAGGTCAGTTTAATCACTCCTTAAAAGTGTAATTCTTCTTTTTATCATGACACAATTTTCCAAAGATGTAGACCTCCTCATTGTGGCTATCTCTGTCTTCATGCTATGTCTGCTGAGATAAATGCCACCCTCAGATGCTTCTTTTCCTTCGTTTGAACAAAGAATGAGGTTGTGGAGTGAAATGACTAAAAGAAGTCCCAGTTCCTGGGTAGTCACAGAAGTAGTGAAAAGTGCAGCAGATCACTACAGATACTTGCTTTTTTCCCCACACAAAGTCCACAAGCTCCTTCTGACCTAATGAAAGGGACATTGTCTCATAGAAGGGGCAGTGGAGAGAGACTGCTTGTTCTTCCAGACATCTGAGTGGTGGCCAGGACAGTTTTGGTCTTTATGAGGGATGTGAGGCAAATTAAATATTAACTTTGCTGTTGGTATTAATCACAAAGAGAAGGATTCAATATAAATGCATGTATTTGATTTGAAGTGGAAAGGACTACTTGCTTGCTTAGAAAAAGTTTTTATGTGATGTAAGTCTGAAGTGTCTGAGATGAGATGCAACTATTTGGTTAACTGCAAGAAGTTTGCAAGGAGACTAAATGATATGAAGTTCAGACCTAAAGGCAAAACAATTAGCATAGTTGTGCAATCAACCAAGCCTTTACAGTTGCTCTCTGCACACTTGGTTGGCCTGGAGTCACACATGACCCCGAGGGCTGGGGGCACAAGGTTCTCAGTGCTACAGACAGCGAGGGGCTTGTGGGCAAGAGCAAGGAGACAACTGCCTACATGCCAGGCACAGATCCAGATCGTATTGCACTCTCTACAGGCCAAAAGGTCCTCCAGAGCAATGTAGTTTTACTCCAGATGAATGTGTCTGAGCTGAGAAAATAAACCTGCTTTGTAATTTCAGGTATTCTTCCCGGCTATCACTCTGAAAAAGTCAGTATGGGGTTTAAAAACCAGAGAGGACCAGTTCCTGAAGACGCAGGAGGCAGAAAGGAACTTGGTAGACAATTAGTCCATAGTCTGGAATCTCTTAGAAAATTTCAGGGAGGAAAGTGGCTTAGAAACATCTGAAGAATGTCATTAAGCTGTGTACCTGGGTTTTGCAGTGGAATAGGTTTTGTCAGAGGAAGAGCTTCAGGCCCTAGAGCATGGCTGACAGTCAGCAATGAGGACAACAGGCACGGAAAAGTCTGCACATATCTCTGGCCACCAGAGAGTACAAAGGTCTTTCTCCACCTCTCAGGAGAAGGGAAGTGAAGTGACCCTGGCACCAAGTGGAGGCTGAGCGTGGGCCAGGAAAACACTATAGTGAATCTCCTTGGCAAAGAAATACCCATCAGCCTGAGGTTTAGCCAAGGCTGCTGCCTCCAGGTAGCTTTGCTAGAGAAGACCAAGCCCTAGTGAAGAACAACGAACAAGGAGGATGAAGTGTTATCAGTAACTGTTTACTCATGGAAGATTTTGAATGCTTTGTCTTCTTTTCAATAATCAATTTAGGAAGCAGAGTGACTCTTAAACCATCTGAATCAATGCAGGAGGTTTTATTGAACATAGCAGAATAGTCCATTGATAGACAAAAAATTATCAGTGAAAAATAGACATTTCTGCCTTTCTCAATACCTTTTTCATCAACCCCTTTTCACCAGCAATAACTCTTTGTTTTACTTACACTCTATTTTCTTTTCAAATCAATATTACTTTCTTCACCAAACATGGAGTCCTTTAATAGAATTTAAATATTTTTTTAATGAGTATAAGAGATAATCATGTTAATCACTAGTTGGAACCATCATACAAGAACTTGACACCATTTAAAACACATTTAATGCATGGGCTGCAGTTTGTCATCTCACTAAGGAGCATAAGATTATTTGGTGCTACAACTTAGAAAGGAAGTATTATTCCACTGATAAGACTGGGCCAAAAACTGGAAAGAAATGCTTTCCTTTGGAACATACCACATTAATGGCACAGACAGTCTAAACCATGTTTTGGTTTCTATTTCTTATGCTAAAAACCATAGCAGAATATCCCTGTAATAGGTGACAAAGAAAAAGACCCAGTCTTAGGGTTCTGATTGTTCCACAAGCATTACTTCGAGTCTTTCCAGTGACAATGAGTGTTTCATGGCTTGACAGCCAATTCACCAGACTGGAAGCTGTCTCAGACTGAGAAGTGGGCCAGTTTCAGAAAACTAGAGAAATCATAGACAGACTGGCCTGAGACTGACAGTTTTCCAGATCCCATCAGCAGTCTCAGGTTCATCCGAGATGTGGCCAGACCAGATTGTAAGCAAAGCTGCATCAGGTTCAGGAGGTCAGAAATTAATTGGGATGAAAGGACAACTTTGACTACAATCATTAGCTAAAGCAGAAATGAACTTAAATTGCAAAAATAAATGTTTAGGCATTTAAGAAATGCCTAATGATAAAAAAAAAAATTATAAAAAAATGTTTAGATGCTAGGGAAAACGTTCTCATCATAAAGGTAATGAGGCATGAGGACATGCCACCTAGGAAAGTTGTGGAGTTTCCACCATCAGAAATTTTCAAGAAAAAATTAATCTTTTCTCAGAAGTGACACAATAATCCTGACTCTGCTTTGAGGCAGGAGACAGACTGAATTGTCTCATCTGGCCTTATTTATGTTGCACAACCCCCATATTTCCCATATTTACAAGATGTCTCTGTCCTTGGAGCTTGTAACAGTGCAGTTACACTGATTTACACTAGTTGGGGGATCGGGATAACATGTTCATGACTCATGTTCTCATGCCATCAACTCCTCAGCAGCTTCCCACTGGTGATGACCAAGCTCAGTCAGAGAGCAGTATCCAGTCTCAATTAGACAGGCAAGTGAGTATGCCTGAAGATGATACTTCATTGCAATGCAAGGATTTTGTTGCAAAGTCCTCTCTACTGCTTGAGTAAGGGTATGGGAAGCAAGTAGGCTGACATTTGCAAACCTAAAACTGCAGATCTTATTGATCCCTTGAAGTTATTAAATGATTGAAGTGCAGTACACCTGACAAATTGAACAGCATTGCCAGTTGGTGTAACATAGAGCAGCTCCATTGAATTTATTGCTAATTTATCACTGTCTGGGATATGACCCACTGAATTTAAATTTTTATATATTCGTGAACTGTTTATACTGTATGAAAGATCAATACCTTTTTATTGCTCACCTGATTTAGGATGGATAAAAAGAATATTTCAGTATTCTCCAGGGTCAATGCAGAGGGGCCTTGAAAGATGAGAGATACAGTAGTTTTTGAATGGAAAAAAAATTTCAGGGTAGAAAGGAAAGAGT
>NW_009616988.1:184907-190263 GCF_000690535.1 Cariama cristata
AGGCTAAATATATTTTCTATCAATGATATGAATAATACATTTTTTCACAAACTCACGACAAAACATAATGTCCTTTTAGAAGATGACATATAATTCTTTATCTCTCTTTAAGAAGGAGTTATTAATTTTGAAAAATCTTCTTTCTGAATTTCTTTGCATTTTGTATGAACCATAAAACCTCCAAGGAATTATTTGAATTTCAATACTGTCTCACACTTTTATTAAAATATACTCTAACCCTGCTTCAGTAATTGACATGAAGATAGGGCTCTTATTTCTAACAACTGAAATCTCTCAGTTATTTCAGATTTTCCTTAAGTATACTTTTGATTAAATAATTACTGGATAGCAGTGTTAACAATTTGTCTATGATAGGGAACATATCACAAATTTCCTACTCATGTTTCTGCAGTTTATGCCTTTACCAATGTGTTTTAGCAGTATTTCTTAAAGATGACGCCTTGAGTTAATAACATAAAATACCTACTAGTTTCATAATCATCACTGCAGTGCAGAAAGCATGAGTTCCAGTAGTTCTGCATTGACGACGTCAATAGATTTACTGCATTCATTTCCTTATGCAAATATTCCAAAAACATACATTGCTTTATAACCTTATATAGTGTATTGCCTGCACATGATGATATCAAAGCCTATGAACATGCAGAGCAGACTTTAAAGTTGACAGTGCAAGTCATGCTGTTTCTTTCTTGTTTCTCTGTTGGTCTAACATTAGAGCTCATTTAATGTTGGGTTTTGTAGACTCATACACTTCTGCACAATCCCTACAGTAAGAGGTGGGACTGCTAACGGTCTTTATGTGGCAGACTAGATTGTTATCTGTGTTGAAAACAATGCATACTGCTGCTCCTAGAGCAGAGCAGGAACTGAATAGACACTCGTAACAAGTCTGTGTGAATTAAGCAGAGACTTGTCATGTGTTCTTTTCCTGCATGCACATGTGATGTGCCTCTGCATGGCAGAGCTTACTTCTTCCTTGCAGGACAGCCTTGTTTGCTCCTGCAATTTGTCCATTTTTTCCCCTGTTCCCCAAGAGAATCATGTTGTTCTCTGCTCCTACTGCCTCTGCTTCACCTCACAAAGGGAGCAGTGGAAGCTCTGCTTTGCTGGCAGATGTCTGGGCTGCCTCCTAGGGAGGCAGATGTTTGCAATACAGAGTGTTTTGTTGTAAGATCCTGGGGTAGGAATCCTGAATGATGTTCAGGTCACTTAAAGGAGAAGAGGATTGGAAGGGACCTTGAAAGATCTTGATCTTCCCTTGCTGTTACCCAAATCAGGACCAACTTTACTTATGTCTTATCTAACTCACGTTTTGGCTAGCTTGTTTTAAACACCTTTGGTGACAGGAACTTCCTAGACTTCCCAGCAGTCTATTCTGTTGCTTCACTTTCCTTACCATTAAAAACTTTTCCTGAGGTCTAGTCTTCTGTGTGACGATTTAAGCCTGTTACTTACCTGTGATAAACCTATTTTTTCACACCTCTAATTCTTCTTATTGATATTCTCTGGAGTCTGTCTCTGTGATTTATATTTCTTCTTAAAACTCAGTGCTCAAAATTGGGCACCATACTCCAACTGTGTCCCTACTCGTGTTGAGTAGAGAATGTTTACATTCCATACCTTGCAGGCAATATTCCCATTTATTATTCCCAGTAGGAATTTTCCCTTTTTCACAATGGTATAATACCATGGTATAGAGTCATGCTCTGCTTGAAACCTTCCATAGGCTTAGATCCATTTCTATTGAACTGCTACCTGGCCTGTTGCTCATCTTCCCATATTTGTGGTAATACCTATGTGAATGATTTCATGGTGAGTCTACTTTCCTGCGGGGATTATTTCAAGAGCCAGAATCTGGCAATATTAAAGTGTAGCTGATCTGAAAAAAATGTTGCTTTCTGGAACTTGGAAGGCATGATAATCAAGTTAGCTATCAATAAGTCTGTGTCCTCTACTTATCTGGCAGACAGATAGTCAGTTACACATCAAAATAATGTAAAAATGAATACATAATAGTAGTCAGCATTCATCAATCAATTTTAGAACAATTCTTTTGGGTCAGGTACAATCAGGACAATTTTCATAGGGCATTAGATAGAACTATGCATAATTTTGCAGAATAATATGTCTTAATTAAACATGGAGAGTATCTGGAATCAATACAGATGGAGAATGCATTCACATTAATCTTATTGAAAGAGTTTAAATTTTATTTTAGGAAAAGAGTACAGAGAGTTCCAGTCACATCTTGAAGTCCTTCTGCTACTGCTGTCATGGAAGTTTTGCTTGAGAAAGGACTATAGAATTCAAGACCTGCATTTCAAGTGAACTCCTTTATTAATAAATAAACATAGGTGAATTAATGCATGCAAAAGAATTTTGACAGGGATAGTAATGGAAACAAATAGAAAAAAATATTAAATGGATTAGCACACTTAATCAGTCTTAGATTGCCTAATGAACAATTAGCTTAGTGTTTAATCCCCCTCGATCCATTCGCTTTTGCAGCTCTTACTCTCTAAAGATAAACATGGATGATTCCAAATGTGCTTTTGTTTTTGAAAATACTTATATTAGTATTACATTGTAATCATTGACATGGAAACAGTGTTATAAAAGGGAATGAACAAAAATGGGACATGCTAGAATACCCATTACTTGGTGCTTTAAAAAAAGTGTTGCAAAAAACTTGCAGCACTCTAAAATAGGACTGAGATGACTCCTGTTGAATAAATATAGATGAGTCTTTACATGGAAGCTGTTTTTAAGGTCTTAGGAACACAGTATTGACCATCCAATAAGTGGCATTACAATGCTAGGCTCTACTGACTGAGATCAGACAGTGTATTTTAGGTACTTAACTTACTTAGCGTGATCTAGGTGCAAGAGATAACATATCAGATGAGTACTTCGATTGCTAAATGCAGAATGCATGTATTACCAGCAGAGGGAAAAAGCATCAAGCTGCATCCCACTGGTTGCCTGAATGTGCCCCCCTGTGTCTTTCTACCCCACACTGTAAAAAAGTTCTCTCTCACATGGAGACCAACCTTTCCCTTCCCTCAGTGCATCCAAGTACTGTTTGTTTAACAGTCCCAGTGTGACCAAGTTAGACAGAGGGTAGAAGAAAGAGACTACTCTCATGCATAATGGTGGCTTGTACTCTGGTAGAGTCGTGCCAGTTAAATCTTCAAAGCAGCTGCTTATCTGTTCAGTGGGAATTCAAGGCTTGCAAGTTAATGGTCAGGAACTAATGAGTTGGACTGCATGTGTCTTAGTTTACTGAGATACATTAAAACAACGTGTTGACTAGTTTGAAGGCTGGAGGGGACTTTTTTTGTTGCAGTGTTAAGGTGCTGCATGAATTACTACAGAAACTTGAGTGAATGCTTTTTATTTTTTTCTTCCTTTCTGAGGCTTTCTTTTTTTTTGGTAGTAACTACTGCTCTCATATACATGAACCTAACAGCTGCAAAGGGTTCTCTAAGGAGCCTTTGGGGCAAGTACCTGTGGCAGCTCCGTTAGGACCCCTCTGGAGTTATCAATGTCCTAGCTAGTTTGGGATACATTCTAGTCTGACCAGGGAAAAGTTTGAGTTTTAATGAAAGAAGAGAAATTAAACAAGAGAGGCAGAAAGTGTGTCTAGGGGGCATGACGTTCTGGATTCTTGCCTAATGCCACATTCATCAGGCTTAATGTAGATGAACTCTGCGTGGGTTTGCCAGCGGCAAAGTTGAACTTCTAATTTGAGACTTCCTGACGCACTGCTCTGCAGCTATGATCCTGAAAGCATGAGCAGCTTCTGCCTTTTCATGGGCCTATATCTGGGATACCCAAATGAATACCGATGCCATATTTGTATAGATCACTCAACTCAGCAACATTCATTGGTATATTTTATGCTTGGAGCTTATCCGGAGGTTTCCCTTCTACAAACACTCCCAGGGAGATTTTCTCTGACTTGTGGACAATCAGGCTGCCACCTGAAGTTAATGAACATGGTGGTCACTTCATACTAAAGATGCTAAACATGTGTCATGCCAAACATAATATATGCCAGACAATGCCTCAGTTAAACATCCCTCTGTTTAGTAATGACTGAACCAACAGAAGCCGTTTCCCACACAGATCCCTCTGGCAAAGACAAAGCAACAGACTGTTCAAACTACCTAAGAAATTTTCTTCTGAAATGTTATTGTGGACGTGAGAGCTGATAATTGTTTGATTGGAGTTGTATGTGTTTGCGAACTGGAAATGATCAGAAGTAGTCAAGAAAAAATGTAGCAAACTGGAAGGTGACAGGACAGGGACATCGCTGTGGTCCTCTGAGGCTCCTGAAGGTTCACTGGGCAAAATGCTGTCTGGAGTGGGGCTTGGAACATATAACAAAGAAATGGCACAAAAGATTTCTTTGAGGAATGTTGTATTCAAGACAAGTGAAGTCAAATCATTCGTCAGCTGTACTCATCTTTTGGGTACAGGTCCAAATGGACAACTGGAGAAGGCCCAAAGGAAAACAGCAAAAATAACAAGATTCTAAAAAACCCACACAGCTAAAAGAAAAGCAGTTATGTCACTGAGTCAAGAGGAGGTGACTGAGGGGAACATTACATAAATGAATGTTAAAAAACCAAAATCTTATCCCTTTGCTGTATAAAAGGCTGGAATGGAAAAGAAAGTACTACATAGCTTCTAATTTCCATAGCAGAGAGGACAAGAGTGATAGAATTGGTTGCAAAATGTGGGATTTAGTTAAACTTTTGGAAACCTTCTGTCCATAAGAACAGTGAAGCACAGGCACGTGCTGTTGCAGGAGGCTGTGAAATCCCTGTTGTTGCAGATTTTATGCGAATCATTCAACAAGAATTAGTTAATAAAGACTTAAGGCTGGTTTATGCTGTCTTTGGAGTGGGAGATGGATCAGATGAAGTCCTTACTGGTGTCATTATCTGTGGAACAATAAATGCTGAGTTCAGGAAAACGGAACGTTTTGTACAATCTTTGAAAAAGAAGAAGCTTATATAAAAAAGGCCTCTTTCTCTCCATTTCTACTCTAATGGATACTGCACCCTTTTGAGGAAAAGTTCTAATTGGGACCTTGTGCCCTCGCCAGGAAATCACAGGGACTAAGAAACCCTATTATTCTCCGCAGTCGCTCCCTGGACATTGATTTAAGGTATCTAGGTCTAAACGGAGCTATTTGTCCGCTTCCTTCCTTAAAACTGGTGCATGTGGAACAGATAGGCAGATTGAAAGGAGTATTTGGAGACTTGACTCCACCTTCTTACCTGCCAGCAAAAATATCTAGATCAGTGACATTTTGGGGAGCAGGAAT
>NW_009616988.1:190273-192748 GCF_000690535.1 Cariama cristata
GTAGACAACGGTGCATTGCTGGGTCACACCACTTCTTGTTGCTACAACTGGATGCGTCAGTTTCCATTTTACCCTTTGGCCAAGAAACCTGGACTTCAAGTCATCTCCTAGCTCCCAGGAGCTGGTGTTATTTCCAGACTAGCTTCTTCTTCCTTTCTTCTTACGGAGTAATGTCACTAGGATTACTTTTATCTGAGCTTGATACTCAAGGTATTAGCATTAATAGCTGAGCTTTGTCCTGGATATCAGCTTCTGGAAAAAATCTTGGTCAGATCGACTGATATCACTGAGAAATTCATAGTCCTTAGAAATCTTGAAAATGTAAATGAAACAATAAAAAGAAATCAATCTTTCCTGATTCATCAGAGGGCTCTAATGCTGTTGAAATGCCTGATATTTCCAATAGTCTTTCAAATAGTCTCTGAAACTGCTAAATAAAGACACCTTTCCCACATTTTCTTTCTCTGCTTTTCACAAATGGTGGTTCTTTTAAC
The DNA here is from genome assembly GCF_000690535.1 of Cariama cristata. NCBI lineage: Eukaryota > Metazoa > Chordata > Aves > Cariamiformes > Cariamidae > Cariama > Cariama cristata. The sequence goes on from NW_009616988.1 coordinate 190,768, forward strand.
CTCCTTCTCCCCTCTTTGTTTGCTTAGAGGATCAAAGCTTTTTTATTTATTCGTTTTTCCTCCCAAACAGTTTTGGGAGTGTTAAAAAGCACGACCGGTATACTGAGTTTACATTACAAACAAGTTAAAATTCCCAGTCTGTCAGAGCTTTTCTCCTAGGATACCAAGGAAAGCAAAGTTCAGCTAAACTGCACAATTAATCGGAGATCACTTCTGAGTGAAGAAAAAAAGGTTACTTTAAGCAGGGCTATTCTCTTCTTGGACATTTAAAGTCCACTTCAGAAAGCAAAATTATTATTCTCTGAAACTTATCTCACTTTATTTGTATTCCTGGAGTTACCTCATTAGATCACCTTCCCTTTTCACTCATAAAATCATCTTAATGAATCAGCTGTGGGATTGGCCGTATGTAAATACCTCCTTATTGACAGTCACATTGACAAGTGAATGGATGAAAAAGGGCAAGGACTGCATGTTGCCTTTGCTAGAACAGCAGTCAGTTTTGTTCTGCTTTCAACACCCTGAAGCAGACATTTTATTTCTTGATTAAGAAGAAAATGCTCTTTTTCGACATAAATATATCCTGTAATAATGGTAAGATAAAGACGCATGTACTTGACAGCTTAAGAGTATGCGGCTGAAACAGACATCAGTGTTGATCCACAATTCCCATACAATTGCTACCTTTTTCTCAACTTCTGAGAGCAAAGACTCGCCTGATAACTCAGCCTAGTGCATCAGTCCCATGTAGGATGGGCTTGCATCTTTCTAAGAAAATGCATTGTCTGTTGATGTCATTGTCTGTTATTGTCCGGGCTCTTCTAAAGCCCTGATGGTTGCAAGGAAGAAAGTGAGCAAACACAATTAAAAGAGCCCAAGGGAATACACTGAAAATAGTTGCAAAGTAGATTTGACAGGCATACTTCAGTGTTTCTTATGACGTTTGGAAAAAAATGCTAAGAAGATTCCTGTAAACTTTGTAAATTTTCAAGTAACATGTCATTCTGTGGTAGCATTTTGTGGACAAGTATTTCAAAATGAGAAAAATCAGGCCCTTGTTACTGTCTATGCAAATAATGTGTTATACAGACGAGCATTGTAATTCTGCTAAAGTTTAATGCAATATTACTACATTGCTGTCCCATGTGGGTGGTTTTTTTCCCCTACTTTTTACAAGGAAAAGAGTTAAATATTGGTAAAATACATCTGTTATCATGTAAAATCAAGATCTTTCATCTGTTGTATACTGGCATCTTTTATAACGGAACCAAATTAAGTGTCAGTTGACATACAGTGAAGATGTCTTTCTGACTGACTGAACTTTAGTAAAAATGCCATTTAAAATCTGTGATAAAAAGCCAAAAAGTCTATGGGCATATTCTCAACTGGTGACACTCCACACTCAAATAAATACGTAATCTCGTAAAAAATTATAATGAAGCTTTTTGAAAACTCCCTTGTCATGGCAAAACCAAGTATATTTTTGCATAAAATACCATTTTTAAATGTTCTTGCAGACAAAGATAATTTTTGAGATTTCATAGCTATATGAGCTCGTCCAAACAATCGAACTATGTTAACACCTCAGAACTGACCTTTACATGTCTTACTGCACAACATCTTTATGTTTCTGTTTGCCTCCATCCTTTTGTGCATTTATCTGTTTTCTTTTGTCATGAAAATACACAAAAGTAAGTAAAAAAATATAAATATAAAAATTATTCTCTGAGTTCTGGAAGCATCCCCAAAATTTACTTCTCGATTTTTGTCAGAGATGTTTGGCTATGTGACTCTAACAACAGGGCAGCCAGTTTCTGCTAAGCATCAGAAATATAAAGCGACATTTTCAAACACCAGCAGAACAATGTCTTCTTACACTTTCCTAATAATTTCTTCATTGGTTGATGCAACCACTGTGAATGAAATTAATAATAACAATATAAATATAGAATAATTATAAAATAATACAGAAAGAACTAGG
>NW_009616989.1:0-20911 GCF_000690535.1 Cariama cristata
CATACATACACACACACACATATATATATGTAAAGTTCATTTCCCAGGAGGACGTGGGTCTGCCATGTGTCAGTCACCACTTCTTCACCTCGAACCAGCATCTCAGGACCAGAAAGCCCTGCATGCCTGTCCTTGTCCCTTGAATTAGTTGGTTCTTTAAAAAAATCCTTCCCACTACAGAACTAGTCTTCAAATGTAAGTTCAAAGTACTTGATACACAAGAGAACTTAAAAAATGTCTCCGACTGCAAGGTAGTATGGCACTATCTCAGCTACTTTTAAACTAACTCACTGATGTGCTAGTAGTAGCAGCTAAGGCGCAACAGAGCTTAGTGCTATGCTACAGTAATTATACCTAATAAGAAATAGATGCATGCATTTTTACATATCAGGAAAATATTATCCCAATATTTTCAGTTTTCACATATTTTTTGTAGGTAAAAATAAATACCATTAATTTTATTTGTACACACAGTCTAATTTCCCTTGCTGCCTTACTTGCTGAATTTTTTTTTCCCCAAACTACTAGAACTAGATTCAGAAAATCATATTTCACTGCTATAAAATAAAAAGTTCCATGGAAAGAAATTAAATTAAATTGCTGATCAGCATACCTGTAAATAAGAATGAGTAGGTGTTGTGGTTTGACTGCTCGGTCACTCCCCCCGATGGGATGGAGAATAGAATCGGAAGAGTAGAAGTGAGTAAACTCGTGGGTTGAGATAAAGACAGTTTAACAGGTAAAGCAAAAGCCGCACACACAAGCAAAGCAAAGCAAGGAATTCATTCCCCACTTCCCACGGGCAGGCAAGTGTTCAGCCGTCCCCAGGCAAGCAGGGCTTCATCTCACATAATGGTGACTTGGGAAGACAAATACCATAACTCTGAATGTCCGCCCCCTTCCCCTTCCTTCCTCCTCCAGCTTTATATGCAGAGCATGATATCATTATGGTATGGGATAACCCTTGGGTCATTGGGGTTGGATGTCCCAGCTGTGTCCCCTCCCAACTCCTTGTGTGCCTCCAGCCTCCTCGCCGGTGGGGTGGGGTGAGAAGCAGAAAAGTTCTTGACGCTGTGTAAGCTGCGCTTAACAACAATGAAAACATCCTTCTGATACCAACACTATTTCCAGCACAAATCCAAAACACAGCCCCATACCAGCTATGATGAAGAAAATTAACTCTACCCCAGCCAAAACAGCACAACAAGAAACAGAAAATATTTGCATATTATAGTAAATTATATGGCAGGAAGTACAGTTTTGATCTTCATCTCTCTGGAGTAACAACTACTTCTGTCTTTCCAGTAGTACTTCAGTATCATTGTTCTATCTAACCTCTATTTCACAGGTACGAAGTTTTCATTTTGTTTTTTTTAGTATATGACAAGTGTCGAGGTGAAGGCCGATCTACCAGAAATTCAGTTCACAGAGGGTTTTTCTACATATCTGACAAAATCTGACTGATTTAAAATTGAATAGGACAATGTAAGGTGTATTACAAATTAATTCATAGCCATATCTAAACTTACACAGGAAATATGTATAGAGGTGCATTTCCAAGTGACACAATTAGGAATTACCATGATTACCTCTCAGAAAGGATACCCACATATGTACTTGTGGGTGTGGGGGGTTTTTTTGTCTGTAGGGATTTGAAAGCATTCTTTCACAAATTGCTTAATTGTTGCAGCTGCTTTCACGTGTTGATTCTGTCACTTTTGCCCACATCTAAGAATGTGTCACTCCATCACTTGGCTTCAGTGTGGCTGAATTTGGAACCTTGAGGCACTTCCCAACTGTAGATGCACACCTTAGCCTCCCCAAATTTCATGGTGAGATCTAAGTCTCCACCAGCTGAAAGCAGGAAACTCTCAGAAGCAGGAAATTCACTGGGGTATGCCCACTGATCTGGATAACATAGACACTAGAAGATATTTTATTTGGCTTTTTTTAAATACGCAATTTTACAGGATATTTACAAAAACATATGGCACAGTCAAGTTGCATGAAGCTAAAAGTAGTCAGTAGAAAAAGACACAGCACATAATAGGTTCAACCCGAATCCAATTCATGCTTAAGTTATCTTGTATGAAAACAGCTTTAGAGCTGCTTTTACTGCTGATTTTCACAGTCACAATGAGAAAGCTGGAAATCCACTCTCTGCACTGGTGAGGGAACAGAAATAAAACAGTAATGCCAACAAAAAAAGTCTCTGTGAAGTTCCTGGCTTTTTAGAAACACGTGTGCTAAATAATATGAAAGGAGTATCTCTGCAAGTGTATCTCCATAAACCTTTAAGGTGCATGGGTACAGGTTTAAACCCACAGGGTTACATAGCGCCCTAGATGACTTAGATGGTAACTGAAAATTGAAGAAATAACATGGACTGCAACAAGCATGGAAAAGTTTTTTTGTACAAGTTCTTGTAGACAGTCAACTGGGCTGAAGAATATATGATTAGAAGTATCTTGAAAAGAGTATATAATCAGAAGCATCTTGAATCTTAGTATTGAAAGGCTGTGGGGACTAGAAATGCCCCGCACTAGAGACAAGTTCAGCAGAAGTATGTATATAAAATGATCAAATGAATGCTCACATCTAGAAAAGCCTATGAAACATTTCAGATACTTTGAGATACCCCTAAAATCTCTCAAGATCGTAATCATTGTTTGAGGATTATTATTTATTTCTTAAACTAACCGAAATTCAAAGGACTTGTATTTCTAAGTAAACTTGCCAGGTTTTGGAAGGGTGTAGGAATGTCTGGAGTATTGAGCAAGATGGAAACACCTAGATAGAAGACTCCCAGTTGCCAGATTTACGGCATCTTTATGCTGTGAAAGAATCAATACATAAGCATGATATTATTACAAATATTTATTCATGTGTTTCCTACTAACACTTAAAACTTATGATGTGCTTGCAAGAAAATATACTGAGAGCTATATACACTGGACACTCCTGAGATACAAATAGCTAGGCATAGAACCTTAAACATTACAATGACTCCTTACACTGTCAAAAACTGTCCTTCCTATTTTCTTCAGAAGTGTACTGTTTTGTAATTACCGCACTTTAAAGATTTGCATTTTTAATCTTAAGCTCTCTGTGAAATCTTCTTTTTGGTTACCTCTACTGTTTTTCTGTAGAATTATTTTTTCCTACTATTCACTTCAAACTGCAATGTATTACATTTCTTCTTTTTATACTATAATAATAATTCTCTACTTCCCGAGGGTATTTTGAGGCTAAATTCATTAATATGTATGAGGGGCTCAAACTATAGTGATAAGTGCCACTGAGGCTGTATGTATATATGCGTGTGTATATCTCTACAGAAACACACATCTATACACATATATTTAAAGTGTTGTTTTTATTGCTAAATGGTATATATAACTATGACATGAATATATAAATGCTTTGTGATTCCTCTGCATTGTTTTCTCCCGCTGCTTGATCAAGCAGATATATCTGTTATTCCGTTGGCTGTATGGTGCTCATTACTGTTATTAACAGGCTTCATTGCTGAAGGCTATGTCTATGCAGAATTGCGTGAGCACTCTATAGTTCTTGATTCCCAAGACATTTCCACTGGCACTCGGCAAGAGCTTAACATGGCTCTTCTCCAGCCTGCTCATCAGCTCACCCAGTTTTTGGTTTTGTTTTGGGTTTTTTTTTGTGTATTCACAAAGGTGTGAGATGCCAATGCACGTCTAGGGCTTCTTCAATATGGAAAGTACTGGACTGTTTACTAGATCACGAGCTAGGGGCTCAAAAACCCATAAATTTTTAGACAGTCTGTGTATGTCTGGTGAGTTTGGATCTTATTTCCCTAAGCATTATACAAATACAGAAGTGACAAGGCTTTCACAGTCTAAATAGTAAGCACAAAATATGAAACTTGTCTGAATTTGTAGTTTCTCTTTCATAGACCTGACTCTGGTTTTGACAGTAAAATTCTTCAGATATTAACTTCACATATTCACTGTACTTTAGGAACAACTTCCTACTGTTTAGACCTTTGGGCATGGCCCAGGATATAGTGGGCATCCAGAGCATGTTTTAGTCCTGTGTTTGAGCTGAAGTCTATGCCTGTGCTCACCAAAATCTGTACCGGCCTGAGGTTCAGACACCTGAGGCAACGTTGATTGTCGCATCTGCCCTAAGCCACAATGACATGGCTGATACTATCCAGGCTAGGAGATCTTGGAGTTCAGACAAACATAGACCTCACATCCTCTGGGAATTCTAGACCTAACCTAAATACTAGTTTCTAGCCAAGAATTACAGAAATTTTGAGCAAGCTGAGCAGAGAAACATCTGACATTTAGGTCTTGTTGGGATTTGCACAATAAATATCCTCAGCTCACCATGGCTGCATCCAGGAGGTGGTGTAGGGATTTCCCATAAATCCAATGTCGCGTGCTCAGTGCTTTCACCAGTGATCAACCTGTCTTCAGATCTGTAATTCCTCAGATAGACAGACAGAAAAACACTTTTGCAAATATCTACCAACATCTGAAATAGCTCTGTGGTTTTCCCTGTGGAAACAGAGCCTAAGGAGTCTGGCTTACAACCTAGTTAACTAAAACAAACTTATTCTTTATATCTGTACCCACACACCTCACCACTGTGTTCTCCATGTAGCTGAGTAAGTATGTAAATTTAGAATTTTGCTGCTTATTTAGAACTTTAATAAGGAATAATTGTAATGCTACATTTTAAACAGATAACCATGCACATTTTAATCCTTGTTTTATAGCATTTTAATTTATGATAATGGTGGAAAAGTACAATCTGTATGATAACATTACCAAGAATAATTTAATTACATGTCAGAAATTTACCATTTGATTTCAATCATCTGAAAAGTAATGCACTCAGAAATGCTTTGTAAGGTAAGACTCTATTTTCCAATGATTTTTTTTAAGTATAGTTATAAACTGAGGGTTGCTTATCTAGCAACTTGCTTTAAACATTATACATTATACACATAACAAATTCAAGTCAGTACACTAGCTGTCAAATGCAATGAAAACTTTGAATGTGAGGTTTTGATACTAAAAATCTGTATGATCATAAAAAGTAGTCTATTTTTTGATAATTCAGAGGGCCACATGGACCACATTAATTTTTGTGGCTCACTGGAGGATCGAGAGTCTGCTCTAAATTCCCACCCAAGCAAGAAGTGAGTCAGCTGACACATTAAACCTGGTGATGCTGTGCACCTCTTGAAGTTTTGCAGTGACCTTTATGAATGAACAAAGATCAGAGAAGCTGCTGGGAGAGTTGCAGAGAGGATCTGTGTACTTTCTAAAGAAAAATTTTCGTAACAGTGTATGTGAAACTGTATTGGCTTTGTATAGCAAGGTTATGGTAGCAGGGAGGCTACAAGGGTGGCTTCTGTGAGAAGCTGCCAGAAGTTTCCTCCATGTCCGATTGAGCCAACACCTGCTGGCTCCAAGACGGAGATCTGGAAAGGAGGATTGGGCAAACAAGACATTGGAAGAATGAACTGTTGTTCCAGAACAGTTGTCCTCATCATTGAGCCTGGTCTCACAGTGCAGCAGTCAACCATATCACATATTAGGAGGAACTTCTTCACTGTAAGCGTCGTTAAGCATTGGAATGGGCTCCCCAGGGAGGTGGTGGAGACACCATCCCTGCAGGTGTTCAAAAAACGTTTATATGTGGTGCTTTGAGACATGGTTTAGTGGGTTTGGTGGGCATGGCAGCGCTGGGTAGAAGGCTGGACTTGATGATCTTTGAGGTTTCTTCCAATCATAACTACTCTATGATTCTATATTTTATCCCTCAATTTATCAAGCTGCAACTTAGGGTTTTTGTAACTCTTTTTTCGCTATGGGATATCCTGAAACGTAGGATGACATTTGTCATTTTCACACATTGAGGTCAGTTAGAATTCACAGGGTTTTTTTCTGTTCCTAATAATCCTTCATTCCATAGGAAAAAAGCTCTCTCTTAGCCTCCAAGTACAAGATCAATATAGGTATTTCACTTTCTATTACTAAATGCCATCCCATTTTATTTCTCCCTTTCCAAAAGCATCCAGTTCTTCGTATATAATTTTGTAATCCTTCCTGCATGAACAGTTCTTCCCAATTTCATGCCACTACACAGTTTAGCTATAAAAACTCCAGTTTGCGTGCCAAAGTCTAAATGAAAAAGGTAAATGATGTCCAGTCTTTGTGAAATTTACTATGACGTCCTTCCAACACTCTTCTTTTGACACAGTTGCCAACTCTATCTTAATTTCTTCCCTAATTCACAATTCTTGTACTAACAGTTCTTTTACTCCTCTTCTCTATTTCAATGAGTAACTATCCAAATGGTTTGTAAATATCTCAGAATTCTAAATTTCTCATAACGGCATAACTCCCTTCAATATTTATTGTCTGATATTATTGAACTAATGAGGTCAAAACTTGGGAATTAGAAGCAGATTCATACATCCCCAGTAGAAACTCTCTCACAATTCTCCCTTAAAGAGTTTTGACCCAAAATTTTAAGGTTTCTGTTACACTTACTTAACTTATTCATGTGTAGTGAGTATCATAATCTTTACTTGAATGTATTATACATGTATTTCAAACCTAATTGACATTTCAGTACTTTTCTATTATCTTTTCTTATACCTTCTACCAGGAACAAAAATGCTTTCATTTGGTTTTCCAGTCTTACACAAACATACCGTTTGTTTCTCTGGTTTCACACACTCCATTAAGTTGATTAGTCCCTTAGGTCTCTTAACTATTTCCCTGCCCCCTGCTCTCATCAATAACATCTTTCTTTATATTGGCCCCTCCCAAGGATCAAGGGAGGGTTAATGGAAGAGAATTATTGATACCCATCACCTCATAGTATACTCCATCTCTTGCTCTCTTGATGTGATGGACCTGGCGTCTCCCAGGGCAGCGCAGCAGCATGTTTCCAGCTCTGTCTCCAGCTCCTTGTCCTCCTCATGTCTCAGCAAAGGAGTCAGGGGGCATCAGACTGCCAGGATACAGGATCTCACGCTGAAAGTCCTCTGTTCTTGTCACACAGGGGCTATTTCTGCCTTAGATTATTTTCAGTGTTATTTCTTTCCCTCATTGTTTTGATATTAACCTGATATTCCTGTTGTTTTAGGGAACAAGGATGTGAAACTGGTCTTAGTCAAGCCAATAATTCCCTCCCAGGTCTATGATTATTTCTCTCATTAGTGTTACAAGAAAGAAAGGCAAAAAGGGGAAATGGGTTTCATCTATTGCTCTCACAAGTGCACAAAGCGGACACTTTTTTTTTTTTAAAAAAAAAAGAGAGAAAAAAAAATCAAGATAAAAACCTGGATATAATTGAAAAAAATGTTAGTATTATTTAAAGTTTGAAGTTACTGAAAATGTCTCCTTTAATAAACATAAATAATTGAGCATGTATTTGAGCAAATTTGCACAGAAATTCCACAGATGTATATGCTGGAAAATTTGGTCTGCTTGTGCATTTTTTTTTCTTTTTTTTGTTTAATTTTTAATTCTAGCAGAATTCCTGTTCAGACAGAGGGTCTGTCTTCATTCCAAGGTCAGGTAGGCACTACCACCTGGAAACACACCTGCTACCAAAGTGGATATGTGAAATTGGAGTTTAAAATAAAAAAAAAATAATTTGGTCACGTCCTGCAAATAACAAGTTTATTTTAGGGCTAGATTACCAAATTGCAAGTACAGGATTTTTGCTGCATTTTTTGTGCCAGCAAGTGTCTATGGTATTGAGAAAGAAACCTTGTAGACCTAGAGAAGATAATTGCTGACATTTGGGATTGGGCTAACCAAACTCTAGACTCTAACTTTCAATTCTAGTTAAAACAAGTAAGATTTTTCAAATTCAGTTTTTGAATCCTTCCACTACACTGGGTGACCTTGAAAACTGTGGAAAAAAAAGAAACAAATTCCATTTTTGTAGAGTTCCAAAGTGTGAGAAATAATGGTGTGTAAGGAAAGAGTAGAAATTTTCCTGAACTTAAAAAAATTAAACCAACCATCAAATATGCAGTCTTTTTAACTCCTGTTGAGTAAAGTTCCTTGCTGTTTGCTTTTTTCATTGCTGATCTAAAATTTAGGTTTCACAAGGCAACTTAAGGCATCTGCAACTGGCAGGGTCTGGGTGTTTGTCTTTAGTGACTGTCTTAGAACTTTGGATGCTGTTTTAGCATCATTTCCATCACGCATAATAAAACAGAGTCAGAAAAATACATATAATCTCCAGCCTCTTCATTTCCAGAATATGTTTGCACAAATCCAATGCTGCATATAGGTTGAAATGACAGAAAGAATTTCAGTCCATAGAAATACAAATGGGTTTTCAAAGTAATTAATTTTGATTCTTTATTTTTTAAAAATTGAATTACTCTATTTTAAAAGCATGCATTTTACTTTTAAAGGATTTTAGAAGTGCTTGAAGTCTTGAAAATGAAACAAATGCTTCTTCTCAGGTTGGTCATGTCTTTTCTGGTTTCATAAGTCAACCCAGGTTTTTTTTCTTTATGACTCTATCTGTAATGAAATTGTTTGGATTTATAGATTCTCTACTTTTAGATGAGAAAATAAACCACCTCATTTTAGTTACCTATGCCTGTATAATTAAGGACAAACTCTACTTTATAGAATATTTCCCTAGAATTTGTAGTTTATAAGAAGCATGAGTTTCTCCAGGATTTTGTGAAATAGTTAAAAAATTTCAAATGAACCACAATTTTTAGTAACATTTTTTCCAAGTTCTTTCCCAAAAAACCCCAGAGGTACTAGCTAACTTTTTTTCCCCTTGCTTTACTTAATATGTAAAAGAATTTCATTTTCTGACTCGATGCTCTAAAGTAAGTTACATAATGGAAACTAAACAAGATCATTCATTAAGAAGCTCTAATACGTCCTCCTGCATGCCAGTACTGAAAGCCTAACATCTGCAACTTTCTCCATTTAAGCTACAGTTCAGCAGACAGTGGCGTTATATGGGGAAGAGCAAAAATAAGTAGAAAGATTTTCTGCAGCAAATGGACTTACAACGGCTATGTCTGCATGCCCTGTTTGCTTTTTAAGGATAGTAAAACCTTTGCTAAAATCCAAGGGACACATACTACACTAAAGCTTTCATTCTTGTGGTCACATTGCTTGTGACGTTAATTTATGTTTCTTAAAATTCATGCTAAAATGGGTCCAACTGCTCCTAAGAAAAGAAATAGGAACAATAAATGCAAGACAATATTGACTAAATAAGAAATTCACACTTTACAGATGAGAGGACAATATTTTAGTTTAATATTGAGTGGGAGACTATAAAGGACTTAAATATGTAATGGAACTGGATAGCCTGACTGCAGAATTTTTTGTCAACAGTTGCTGGAAGGGGTAATGCAAATTACTGATACGAATCAACAAGCTCCAGTCTAAATGAAGCTTAAAAAAGAAAACACACTAATATCTCACAGCAGTTCAGCTGTAACATATGTCTAGGTCATTCAGTGGAAACAGAAAAAAAAGTAATACAGAGAAATGTTAGGACACACAGAAAAAGCAACATTGTGTTGTCACTGTATTAAAAATTGATTAAAACTAATGTGAGAGAAGCCATATTAAGTGCATTCAAAAGTATCCCTGATCTGGTAGACTGTTTCCAGCAGGGATCAACTTTAAATGCCTAAAGAAGATTGTCTAAATAGACAAAACACTCTTAAATTTTTCTAAGTCTTCAAAAATTTTAGTTTTAAAGACTACTGAACCAGAAAAGGTACCTCTGCATCCAGCGGTAGATCCTCTAGTGTTAGGGAAAAAGGCAGTAAAAATTGTAAGAAGGGTAAAAAGGTAGAAAAATACAACAGACAATTCAACAGCTGACTAAATAGGAGAACACAAAACAGATCAATATTGATCTATGAAGGATATATTAGTCAGTTTGATACCCATTTTCAAACCAGAAAAACCAGTTTATGTTGCATGAAATGGAGAGGTTAAAGTTAAGCTCAAATACAAGGGAATTACTTTAATTATACAAAAAAATATTAAACTGTGCCCAATTCTGTGTTACAACTGAGAATGGAACTTTAACAAATAAAGAAGAATATGGATAATAAAAACTTCAACAGAATAAACATGGTAAACCAGTGCAGTTTCTCTTCTAAACTAACACAAAACGAAAGTGCTGTATTATATGTAAAAAAGGATCACTGTGGTCCTACCACACAAGTCAAAGTGTAGTCTCAGTAAATTCACACAAATTCCGCAAGATGTATAATTCAATACCAATGTGTGGCATAATTTTTTTTACAATTTATTTTAATTAGTCAAATTAAAAGATATTTACATTTTTCACTATGTCTAAGTAAGTTAATGGCAATTATTATACATAAATTCCAATTAAATAAGGCATATGAGAGGATCTAATAAATTAACAAGATATAATAAAGCAGGCAATATAAAAATTTATATCAGCAGTTAATTTCTGTTTTTCAGTAGATTCTAATAAAAAGAAAGGAAAGCTACAGCTATCTCCATGCGTTTTGAAATCTTGCTATTTTAATTCACTGTTTTGCTTTAAAAACACAGTTTTGCTAATTCCTACTGCAAAATGATGAAGACATACAATGTATGTCATTTCTACTTTATCAGTACTAATAGGTCAACAACAAAAGAACATGCAGCACATGTTTGGGCTAACAATCTACACAGGAAAATTCAGCTTTTACGGTTGTGGCTGTGCATCTCCATGTGTGTGGCTGCAACGTATACACCTGTATGCATATTTCTGATAGAGGAGAATGGTCCCAAATATCCTCGGAGTCCCTTGGGCTCTCAAATGACCAAAATGTGACTGCTTCCTAATCTTAAGTTTCCAGGATGGTACTACTACCCCCAAAACGCCAAGAAGCTGTCAATGTGATGGAAGATGAAAACATAAATTTTCGGAGGTACAATTTGAATATAACACTTAAATTTAAGTGAATATTCTTTTTGTAAATGAAATATTTCAACTCTGTCTAAAAGATACTATATCACAAGGAAGAAATCTTTTCACTTAGGGAAAAAAGGAATAAGGAATATATCAGAGTAAATTTGTACCATTGTAATGAATGCTTTCAAGAAAGATGTCTCCACTACTTATTAAAAATGTTATCAGAACAAAACCTGCCTGCAGTGTGGCCTCGGGAAGAGTCTGAAACACTTTGCACCACTGCATTAAACATATGACCCACTAGAATTTAATCTGAGAGGTTATTCCTGCTTTTACCAATCCATCTGGTACTGCTCTGATTTTGGAGATATACAGCTCTAGTCAATGTTGTTTTGAACAGGCTAAAATGCAAGTTGTTCTATGATTATGGCATATTTACCCTCCTGGCAGAGTGAGATATTAAAAAAGGTAGCATCTTCTGTAGCAAGATTTTTTATTTATTACTGTAGCAGTTTTGTTGATTTTGGTAAAATTCATAACCAGGTTGAGCCTTTCCCATGGCTTGAGCTAATCTTATGAGGCACTGTAAAGCCAGACGGATCTTAGTAATCATTGATTAAAATAAATACCAATTTACAAGCTACTCTTGTTTGCCCCATAATATTCTGTCTATAATCATTTTCTAAACAGCTCTGCATTGCTTATTGACCATTCAGCATCTTTAGCTAATGTCTCAGTTCATGATACAAAGACAGATTGTTTCACCTCTAGGCTTGAAGTGCATCATCACGAGGGACTTTGCCGACCAACTCACTGAAAGGTGGATTTTTTTGACTCTGATTCAAAAAGAACCAAAAATATATGCCCATTTTCAATTTTGTGTGAGGTTATTCACTGACTACAGTGGAAGTACTAAAGAGCTTTGATTTAGGCAGACAATCCACTATACAATGAGATATAAAAAAAAGCTGCTACAGTGTTCAGTGAAGCCAGTGAAATCCTTATTAGCATCAGAGTTACTCTTAAATGGTTATCACATTCAGATACTAACAGAAGCTTATATTTTCTACAAATGCTTATAATAACTGCAAGTCTCTTTATACAGATTTTAAAAATATTCGCTGCAAATACATACTTTTTCTCCTCATAAGTCATATCTTTCCTGATTTGCTAAAATCTTAAAAATGAACTTATTTACAGACTAAGTATTAACTAAATACAGTAGTTGTTTTGTTCCTTCTCTTTTTCAAATTAAAATATTCCCATTTTTAAAAAATTGATTCATTTTTTATGCAATTATTATCAATTAAGGAAATGTAAATATTTTGTATGTTTTCAATGAGACTGAAAAGGAACCGACTTTGATAGCTGTGTGCTATGAAAAATAATTTAACAAAATTGAAAAAAAAAAATATTTTCTGTGTTACACATTAGTAGCCACATGTTCTCTCATGAATAGGATTGCCTATTTTTTGACAGCTGATTAAGATCAGATGGAAGAAAAGCTGCAGACCCTCTGCTCCACAAGAACTTGTACAGCCGACCCTATCCAAAAGCTTGGACACAACTCTGGCAGAACACGACAGGCGATGAGGAACTGAACTATGTTTCCCTTCATCACTGCATCTCTTCCAGATTTTTAGTTCAGAGGTAATGGAGCTCTACAACCCTTATATGAGATTGTTCATCTCCAGTCATCAAGTAAGTTGCAGAAACTTCCTCTTTCCTGAAAAAGCTTCTAAATTACAGGAAGGGATCGCAAACTCTTCAAACGAGTTTCAGTTATTAGGAATTATGGAGTGGAAAAAATGAGCTTTGTGAAAGTATACTATTCATTTAAAAAGAAATTTAATAAAAAGTAATTCAGAAAGACTGTATTATTAGCAATTCTTGAGGGATTTGAGTTCAGAAAGCAGTCACTTTCACATAGGCATTTGTGATTTTCTTGTCACACTCCCTGATCACTACTTATTTTGATAGCTCTAAAACATTCAGTTCTATGTAGCCAGAAGAAGCTGTTCAGACTGCCTTCCACCATGCTTCCCATAGTGATGTGAACTACTGTGGGACACAATCACATCCTTTATGTTTATTATTTCCCATTACTCTAACATAGAGTATCAGCTGATGTGCTGGGTATTGTGTAGAGAAGCAAGAGATGTGGGGTTTGAACCTTTCACAGAGAAAAGGAAACAGGACTCATCTGACCCAGGCAGTGGTGGAGTGCCCTAACCTTGTAGCTGCTGTGTAGAAAGATGCTGATCTTTTTGCTGTCCCTGGGAAAAGGGTAGGAGCTTCCTCTCAGTTCTAAAACAAAACAACATTCAAGAAAATACAAGGACTTTAAGAAAAGTTACAAGTTTGCCCATCTCAAATAGAAAGAATAACTCAAACTTTGGAGGCAACTGGGATTTAAGATACTGTAATCCCTCTCCTCAGTATTTTTTACAGGTTGTCTAGGGCAGTTCTATTTTGCAGTCAGGTTTTTATGGTATCCGCTTTGAAGTATCTAACTCCCCTGTATATTGTGGAGGCAACACATCTGAACCTTTATCCTGAAATTCCACCAAGGACCTGATTATTGATCAGCTGTGGTAGTAGCAGGAAGGTAAGGCAGGACTCCCAGATGCCATGCTACTGCCTGAACCACTTTCCCTTTACCTGGTTTATATGCAATGAAACTTTCATTCAGCCCCATCACAAACATAGTAATGAAAAATAACACCGAACATGAACTGACATGCATGTGTGAAAAATCAGTGATTCTCCCATGATTTCTGTGAGGTACAGAGCATTGGCAAAGGAACAAAACCATTAAGGTATATTTCATGGTGTACACCTAGGAGTATCACTGTCAATGGCTTCAGTTTTTCCTCCTCATGTTAGGAATGAATTACAGAGGGGAGCACGAGCAAGTGAGCAGATCCATCAGCATGCCTCATGCTTTCCCTGTCAAAGCAGGAGCTCTGCAGAGTTGGTATGATTCATCAACACTGTCAGCACATTCTTTCATGTCCTTACATCTGTCTTAAACATACAGAAGGGAAGAGAGAATCCAATCCTTTGTGCACAGGTGAATATTTAAATCTTATGTCTTATGAATATTTCTCATGTATATAGCTTCATCTCTGCAATCACCTGATGCATAAATTTTGTTCTATCCAGTTGGGGAGGAAGTAGTCTAAACTTCCACTGCTGGTTTGTACTGCATGACCTCATTCTTTCTTGAGGTGGCTTTTTCCCTCACATTGTGAAAAAGAAACTAACCATGTAATCTTTCAGAATAGCACAGTAAAAAGCCTATGTTTTGCCATAATAACAATGAAACTTTCATTTACCAAAGCTCTGACTACACCTTTTTCCACAGTATACAGTGGGTTAGTTCTGCACAGTGACACAGATGGCTGAGTCGGTGTGGACACTGATTTCTCACCTGAGAACTTACAACTTTGAAAAAATTAGTCATGTTAATGAGAACTGGTGAACGTTGGAGAAAGTTGCCTGATATTCTGCATACCCCTCCTTCCCAAATCAAGTAGACTATCTTTTCTTCAATTTCGTTCCCCTAGTTTGCAAGGAATGTTTTTCTTATAGATGCTTTTGGAGAGTTGGAACTTTAAAAGTGGATTGCAATATCTTTATTTTTTCTATGGCTATGGTTCTTGTTGTCACCCTGTTACAGTGCAGATGTACAAAATCATTATTTTGGCTCTCAGATACTGCAGTAATAGGAGCCATGTAGGCAATTACAATAGATGTTTCATTTTTCCATGAGTATGATGTCACTGGAAGAACACTAAATTCAACTTAAATTCTGGATTAAATTTTGCTGCATAAAAAAATGCCTACTATTACATATAGACTTCCAAGTGAAAATAACATGGAAAATCATGTATCATGACATGCTACAATTACTAAAGCAGGCTTTAATAGACCTGTTGATAATCCCCAGAACTCTCGTATAACCAGGCTTATTTAATTTCCCTTGATTACTTTCTACAGAGGCAGAGTTTGCTTCAGTCTTCGTTCTAATAGCAAAATAGGCATTTTTATTTACACAGTTCTAAGTTTGGAAGCCAGTGCCCTTTTTTAAAATGCCATCTGCACCACAACCCTGTATCTCAACTGAAAGCTGATTTTACTGTCTGTATAAGTAAAATCAGAATCAATAGAGAAAGATATTTTAGATGATTACTTTAGAATCTGTGTATGACTCAAACAAAATTAGTTATAAACAAACAAATGCATTGATATACATGTAGATAAAAGGAATGAGCCTAATGCTCATATAAAGAGAAACCATCGTAGAAAGCAGTGGCTCTGAAAGGATTCAGATCATGGTAAGCAACACATAAAGGTCCTTCCATTTTTCTGTGGGTAGAAGTTGATTTCACATCTAATTAATAAAGAGTAACAGAGAACTAATTTTATCTCTATATATAGGGAAACTGACAGTGGATACTCTGTACATTCTGATGTGTGTGAATTTTGTTTTTAAAACAATGAAAAGTTGGGTTGAGAACATTTCACAAATATTCTTGAAGGTACTGCAGCTGGTCCTGTAAAACTGTCCCGCCTAAAGCAGTCCAATGCTTTTACTTGCTTCCCTCGTTGCCTGGAATATTTTCACTTTTGCAACTATTCTAAGACAGGAATTTTAGCACAGAGGTGATAGTTCGATTACAAGTATTACTTCATATTTTCATTAAAATTTGTTTTTCTTTCTCCTGGTTTTGAGTATCTGACACCTTTCCTAAGTCTCTCAGTCTGGACCTTAAATCCTCACTAGTGCAAGGAATGTTGATTTATGAGTCCATGATAATCTACTGACAGTCTTCATTGACCCAAAATAGATAACGTTTCAAGTTTCTTGTAAACCTTACTATAGATGTGGACATTCTAGGATTTGTGCTCAAAGATTTTGTAAAATGGTTGTTAGTTTCCCCAGTGTTGAAAGAAAATACTCTATGAAGGAGTGTTAAGGAGGACATGCATGCATGAAAGTGCTTGAAAAAAGACATGATACTTTTTGTTCTTTTGGGATAAGCTACTTGTAGGTCCAGTAGGTCATAGAACAGACAGGAAAATAGGCAAGAAGATTTGCTTTTATGAATTTTATAAAGGAATCCACAGAAAAACAGAAACGTATGAATAATTGTGGAAAAACAAAGAAGATATTTTCATTCTTTTTTATAGTTTTTTACTATTTATTTTATAGTATTTTATACTATTCTGTAGTATTTTAAAATGCAAAATAAAACTCAATGAGGTCCTCTCTGCATAGTATCTACATACATTACACATCCATCATTCCATATTCTCACTCAGAACGTCGCATTTTGCTAATTTTTAAATGATGAATATTATTACATTGTGCATAGGCTGGATGCCAACAAATGCTCATTGTGAAAAATAAAACGATTATTAGCTAGAAGAATATGGAAAAATCCTATGCATTTAGATTTTTGTAGTTCTGCAAACTGAGAATGCATTTCAAAATTTATTTAAGAAAAGAATTCCAAGAATAAGGGAGACTTTTTGTGGCATGTGAAATACCGGCATTTTCTAATAGAAATTTCTAATAGAAATGCTGACAGACTATAATGGGTCTATTGGGTGATTTTATAATATTACTAATGTATAAATGCTGACTTTCCTGATGTCATCAAAAATTAATTTCATTTCATTTCACATTTGTTGACATTTAAAGTGCATATACATAACAATTGATTTATTTTGGGCTTCTAAACGACTTTAAATAAAACTAGTGAAAATTGATTCTTTCTTGTTTCCTGGAATGTCAATTTAAATTCAGTTATTGAGCCAAATTCTTGGAAATGAACAGACACTTCAGGGAAAATTAAAATAAATGTTTACCTCCAGAAGTTCTAAGGCATCTTAGAATGGTAGTCTTAAAAGAATAAATAACAACACTAACTTCTGTAGTTTCAAATTCATTTAGATTATTATAAAATGTCTGAATTTAAATAGTCATCCTGTGTTTCTTCAAGTGTTTACTTTTGTTTTTCAGAATATTTGATAACACTGTGTATTGCGTATATCTAAATTATATTGCATCTAAGAAACAATATAATTTGTATTGGAAAAAATGGAAAAAGATACATCTATTGATGGAAGTAAGTATTACAGATATGGTTTTACTTAATAGACTTTATAAATACTGTGTCTTACTATAATAAACTTTGTAACAGAAAACTGCTGGGTTTTAATCTATTTTAACTGATCTTCTAGAAAAGAATTTTAAAATATTTTCAAATTCATTAAGCCAAATCTAAGAGCTTTAGAAATTCTCATTCAACAATCAGGACACCACATGAGAGAAGCCAAATTCTCTTGGTGTGTCACTCATTTGCAGAGGCTATAAAACTTGTTTCAGGTTACTCTGGCTTTGAACCTACTCTCCTTCTAATCCAAGGAGGGACTTCTGCTATTTTCAATGGAATTTAAATCAATAAATTCTTTGTCTATCATGCAATCAAAATTCAGTAGGATAACATACCTCTTCTTTATCTATACAATCTAACACTTCCCAGAATTGCCCTGTGTCCTCTGAATACTCTGAACTCTGCCAAACACTAACTAAATGCAAAAAGTAAATCTGTAGAATGTTATTAAACTACTACATACAGAAGATGGAAGCAGTACTTCAGACAGAAAAGCAAGATGTAGTTGTAAATCATCTTTGCCTAAATTCTAGGTGTTTCCCGTTTGTGGATTTGTATTTACCAAATTACAGTTACTGCATTTTTTTAACACAATGTTCATAGTTAAAGATCTAGAATTTATTTTGAAGAGGATTTTGCTGTTTTCCTGCTTGATTTCAGTCCATTCCACTTGGAATCAAGTTATTTTCAAAATTCCTGAGAAATAGCGGCCTAAATTTTTAGCAGCCCAACATGGAGTTTTTTGGTAGCTTGGTTTATCTCATAATCAACTCTTTCAATGTATTAAATACCTAATGATGTGAGTGGGTGTAAAGAAGACAGAGTCAATTGCATCAAGGACAAGAGACAATGGAAACAAACTGAAATATAAGAAATTCTACTTAAACCTAAGAAATTTACTTTGAGTAAGATCAAATACTGAAACAGATTGCTTATAGAGCTTGGGGAGCCTCCATTCTTGGAAATATTCAAACCCTGACTGGACATGGTCATGGACAATGTGCTCTAGCTGACCCTGTTTTAAAAGGAGAGTTGGACTAAACATCTGCATGTCCCTTCTAACCTCAACAATTCTACAATTCTCAGAATAATCCATTGACTCCTGCAAATAATTTGAGTTGTGCAGTTTTTTCAGTGAGGAAGGTATCTAATTCTGTTTTAAAGATTACAAGGTCTCACTTCATCCTTGGAAAGTTCTTATTTAATTATTTCTGCTCTTGTTAATGAAAAATATACTTTATTCCCAATCTACATTTGTGTAACTTTAATTTCTAGGTACTTGATATTATAACTTTTTTCAAGAGATATTAAGGCATGTTAACTATTACTACCATTATTTCAATGGAGTCCTGATACCATTCTAGGTTTCATGAAAAGAGAGGGAAGTGTTCTCATCTCTCAATAAATTCTAGATAGTTGGTGATCCAGTCCCATCAATTTGTCCCATGAAAGACGTAAACAATCTCTATCTTTGTACACATAAAATGTGAGCATACATGCAGAACACAGTCACATATGCCAAAATATTCTGCAAGAAATTATTTTGCATTATAGGGATTCAATGGATAGAAGCATCTCCATGTTTTTGTAGTATGCCATATATGCAGCTGGTCTTGGCTGAGAGGACAATTGAGTTATTCTTATCACCCCATCTTTTCAAAATTAGGCTATCAAATTGGTGCAGTAGTTAGATTTGGAACCACTAGGTTAACTGGTGCCCTAATCTCCGTTGGATTTTGAATTTTCAGAGCCAAAGGCTATCCATTTAAAGGTAATGTAAATTCTCTCTCAATTCCACTCTATCGGGTTCCCTGAAATGCTTTAGTTCCTGGAATGGTAAGAATTATATCAGTAAAATGTAGGAAGTTATAACTTTTCCAAACCTTAGCTTCCTAATGCAAATCACAACTATTAATAAAGGTTTGTATTTACTGTATAATGGAGATGTGCATAGGCTATAGCCTTGCATTCAAACAATTGGCTGACTATATTTTGAATTTATTTCCTACAGACAGATATTACCCAACGTTTTTGAGAATG
Source organism: Cariama cristata (assembly GCF_000690535.1). Lineage (NCBI taxonomy): Eukaryota > Metazoa > Chordata > Aves > Cariamiformes > Cariamidae > Cariama > Cariama cristata. Next base: position 19,170 of record NW_009616989.1, read on the forward strand.
TTAACTCACTTTTTCCAATGGTACTTCTTTAGTTTTCTTTTAAAGTCCATTATAAATTTAGAAATGTAATTGTCCGCATTCTATTACTATACAGAAATAAGATAGAAATTAAAGAATACTTTGTGTAGATCAGCACTCAGTTTTAACCTCTAGAGAGCTATACTAACCAAATGATCTTTCTTAATAGTGCTTATAAAACTCTTTATTTTTTCAAAGTACTGCAGAAATACTAATCAACCAGTAGAAATTAGAAAGCAACTCAAGGTGGGGCTTTTTTTTTTTCAATAAAAAATAAGCTTGGATTCCATACACAACATTTTAAAAAATACAGAATAGGCCAGAAAAGTTTTTTGTGATAAGAGTGAAAGACTACAAAATGAAAAAAAAAAAAAAAAAAAAGCTGTACTTTCTACTGCTGTAAATTCTTACTACTATATCTTAGTTCAGAAAAACTTTAGCTCTGTACATCTTCAGAAGAGCTACACTTCTGTACACAACAGCTGAAAAACTGGCTTTGCTTACTACATTTTCTAGGTTTTTTTCTCAGTCTCACATGACTTCTCATTAAATATTATTGTCCTGCTTTGACATTTAATTGTGATAATATGAAAGTAATACAGATAAGAAATTCATTTGTTAAGGATGAGGGATTCTTCTAATTGGAAAGGAGTAGTCCAAGGAACAATGTTTCATTGACATTAGTTTAATACCTGACTGGTTTGATAAGGTAAAGAAGACTCCCAAAAATCTAAAAGGTGCCAAAATGTAGGTTTCACAAACGATACGGTTGAATTCAGCTGAAGTCTATGAGATTCTATTTTTAATTTCAAGAAAAATAAAATTATCCATTAGCACATCAGATGTAATTGGCTGTAATCCATTCAAATGCCTAAGTATTTTTATGCTATAAAATGTATTTACTATCATGCGTAGATCTTTTAGCCTGCAGACATTTCACTGTGTTCTTAAAATATGCTGTTACAGTTACAGCCAAATGGAATAGGTCCACCTCTGAGGGAACAGAGGGCCCGATATGCCGCCCAGACCCATCCCACAGGGAAGTCTGCTGCCTCCCTGGGGCCCAGGTAAGAGACATCACCAGGAAACTCCCTGGTCTGTTACAGCCCTCTGACTATTACCGTTAGTCTTTCAGGTTGGCAGCGATGGGGTTGCGGAGAGTAGTCTAAGGGCTATCAAAAGGGACTTCAGAGCACTAGGAAGATTGGTTGAAGGATCAGGAGCGCAGGCAGTGTTTTCCTCTACCCCTTCAGTAGCGGGGAAGAATACTAGAAGGAACAGGAAACTCCATCTGATGAACACGTGTCTCAGAGGCTGGTGCCACCAGTGGAATTTTGGCTTCTTTGATCATGGGGCAGTTTGCACAGCACCAGGCCTGCTGATGACAGATGGAATTCACCTGTCTCAAAGAGGGAAAAGGATTCTAGCCCATGACTTGGTGGGGCTGACTGAGAGGGCTTTATACTAGGTCTGAAGGGTGATGGGGATAAAACCCAGAACGCTGGAGGTGAGCCTAGGGGCAGCAGGCCAGTCTTAGAGAGGAGATCGATAACCCAGCTGAAGTGCATCTACACCAATGCACACAGCATGGGCAACAAACAGGAAGAGCTGGAAGCCGTGGTGCAGCAGGAAAGCTATGACATAGTCGCCATCACGGAAACCTGGTGGGATGAGTCTCATGAGTGGAGTGCTGCAATGAATGGCTATAAGCTCTTCAGAAGGGA
>NW_009616989.1:21603-21809 GCF_000690535.1 Cariama cristata
AGAATTCAGTTATCATATCATTATTTGTACACAGAATTCACTACGTTAATAGCTTGTATTTCAGACTATGCAGCATCCACAACTGTGAGTTAATGGCACAGATGATAGCTTCAAAATTCACTTTCTAGTAATCAGCTCCAAGGGTTATGTCAATGGCCACCGTTGTAACAGACAACAAGAAATGTTTCTACAAATACATTAACAAC
>NW_009616990.1:0-41861 GCF_000690535.1 Cariama cristata
GCTTCTGGCAACTTCTTACAGAAGCCACCTCTGTAGCCCCGTGCTACCAAAACCTTGCCATGCAAACCCAATACAGTAGGTGTCCCATTTGTACATGCCAATGACAATGACAGACACATGGTGTCTTTAACACTGTCCCTTGTTTTCCTCTGCCATCCATAAACCTACTAAAAAGGAATTGCTTCTTATCCCTACAGTAATGAAATCCAACTATCATCTTGTAAATCGATCTACTTAGTCAGATTATTTTCCCTCTAATCCAGCTGAGTTAATTCTTTCAACTGAAGTCTGTGAAAGGGTGACTAACCGTGCTTAGTTTTTTCATGGTGTTTGTCACGTTCAAAATATGAAACAAATGTTAATTAAGTAACAAATATACAGAGCTACAAATCTGCAAATCAGTCATCAGTGCTGTGTTCAACAGTTCATTAATTAAGGTTTCATCATTTGGATTTTATCACAAATTTTAGTTAAATGAATTCTTCATTTATTTTTTGAATGAAAATGTAATCATAAAGAAGCAGGAAATTGTTTCAGGATATTATAAAGTCAAGTGAACTAGTATAATCTAAAAATGTTGAAAGGTTCTGGCTATATCTGGTTGTTCTATTTTTCTATCTAATGGTTCCTTCCATGCTCCTTCACAATACAATAATGCAAGCAATAAATACCATTGCATGTGCAACTCATACCTGTTGCATTTGTCTCTACAATATCTTTTTGAACGGAAGAAATACCAGTTTTTCGCCTGTAAAATGGCACTGAGAAATACTGAAACTAAAAATGAAAAGCATCCCACTTAATTACAAGGGTTTACTCTTCTAGCTAAGAAAAATTTCTATGTTATTAAAGAACTATATCAATATCTGCTCTGATAGGCTTTCACTATATATTTCAAGTACAGTTTGTACTTCATGACCATTTCTTACAATATGTTGATGAGCATTTCTGCCTTGCAGAGGCAGGATGCTTCCTTTTCCATGGGTATAGATAGCCTGGATCTTTGAGACATATAAAGAGTACTCAATAAAAATGCCTATCCTAGGAAGTACAAATCATTCTCAAAATACATAAGGATGTTTTTGATGGAGACTTCTGGTAAATGATAGAGGCTTCTGATAACTGACTCTTGGATGACATATCCTGCAACAGTGAGTGTTAGAAGTCTTTCCAGGTTCAATTGTCTTCTTCCATCTTCCTCTCTTTCACATTTTTGCCCATCGGATGCAGGAGAACATTTCTGCTGACTCAGCCATGCTTTTCAAATTTTTTATGACAGAATAAGAATTTAGAACTTCATCTGTGACCTTGAAAGTCACAGCTATGATGTTTACTAGTGTATGTAGCAGTGTAAAAAAACCCGTAATTTTTGGCTAGTTTAGATGAAATCTTGGGAGAAGAACCTGATGGTTCACAAGTCCATGGGACCTGATGAGATGTATCTGTGGGTCCTGAGGGAACTGGCAATGAAGCGGCTAAGCCACTATTCAACATATTTGAGAAGCTGTGGCAGTCCGGGGAAGTTCGTGCTGACTGGGAAAGGGGAAACGTAACCCCCATTTTTAAAAAGGGAAAAAAGGAAGACCTGGGGAACTACAGGCCAGTCAGTCTCACCTCTGTGCCCAGCAAGATCATGGATCAGATCCTCCTGGGAACTATGCTAAGGCACAAGGAAAATAAGGAGGTGATTGGTGGCAACCAGCATGGCTTCACTAAGGGCAAATTGTGCCTGACAAATTTGGTGGCATTCTATGACAGAATAAGGGAAGAGCAACTGATGTCATCTACCTGCACTTGTGAAAAGCATTTGACACTATCCCGCATGACATCCTTGTATGAGACATGGATTTGATGGATGGACCACTCAGAGGATAAGGACTTGGCTGGATGATTGCACTCAAAGAGTTGCAGTCAACAGCTCGATGTCCAAGTGGAGACTGGTGAGGAGTGGCATTCCTCAGGGGTTGGTATTGGGACTGGCGCTGTTTAACATCTTTGTTGATGACAAGGATGGTGGAATTGAGTGCTCCTTCAGCAAGTTTGCCGACAACACCAAGTTGTGTGGTGCGGTCAACACACTGGAGGGAAGGGACGCCATCCAGAGGGACGTTGACAGGCTTGAGAGGTGGGCCCATGTGAACCTCATGAAGTTCAACAAGGTCAAGTGCAAGATCCTGCACCAGGGTCGGGGCAATCTCAAGTACAAATATAGGCTGGGCAGAGAATGGATTGAGGTCAGCCCTGAGGAGAAGGACTTGGGGGTGTTGGTTGACGAGAAACCCAACATGATCCGGCAATGTGCGCTTGCAGCCCAGAAAACCAAACGATATCCTGGGCTGCATCAAAACCAACGTGACCAGCAGGTTGAGGGAGGTGATTCTGCCCCTCTACTCCACTCTCATGAGACCCCACCTGGAGTACTGTGTTCAGCTCTGGAGTCCTCAACATAAAAAGGACATGGATCTTTTGATGCAAGTCCAGAGGAGGACCACAAAGATGATGAGAGGGCTGGAGCACCTCTACTGTGAGGACAGGCTGAGAGAGTTAGGGTTGTTCAGCCTGGAGAACAGAAGGCTCCGGGGAGACCTTATAGCCACTTTCCAGTGCCTAAAGGGGGTCTACAAGAAAGCTGGGGAGGGGCTTTTTACAAGGGCATGTAGTGATAAGGCAAGGGGTAATGGCTTTAAACTGGAAGAGGGTAGATTTAGATAAAATATAAGGACGAATATACATCCTCTATTAGTACAAACAGGCAGAGTTTCACCCAGTTTCTCTTGTCTAGGGATTCTGATTACGAACATTTAAACCTTCAGGATATATTCAAACCTGATCTTGTAAATATTTCCTGCTTTTCATCCAAAGTTCTCCATTCTTCTACCTCATTTTCTTAAAGCTGAAATTTTGAAGTGGCCCAGCGTTGGTTTTATGGCAAAAATGTTCTATGCTCAAAAGCAGAAGAAATTATGTATTTCTACCAATGGTACTTTCTTTCACATATTCATGCTATAAGGAAGTGTTATGTGTTAAACTCTTTCTAACTATGTTCATTAAAAGGTTGCCATTATTTGGAGAGCTGTATGAATGGAAATTATTGACCTTAATTCATTTCAGAGAAGTCAGTATTATAAAAGTCAGTATTATGGTTGACAGTAATTATACTTATTTTTGCTGTTTCCCCAAAGGGTCAACATAATGAATAATTGTAGCCTACCATTTGCTATTTTATATATTGTATTTCACTTACCTCTAAAAAGAACAACATAAAATTGTGATGATATAAGATGTGCACTCTAAAAAAAGGTAAGAAGTATAAACAAGTTGAGGTTATAGTGCTAAAAATCTTAAATTCTGTTTAAATAAAAAAGCAAAAGGCAAAGTGCCCCAAGGTCCATATTTTGATAGTTTGACAGAAAAAGAAGTGTTATTCCCAAGAAGTGTTCCATTCTACAATAGGATTAAAGTAACCTGGCAGTTCAGTGAAACTTTGCCTCTACAGAGAATCTCAAGTCTCCATACAAACCACTCCAGCATCTTTCATTAGAGTCATTGAAAGCCAAAAGCAGGGAGGGGTGGAGAATTCCTATATATTTGCAAACCTCAGAAATTCCATAGCTAATTGAGTTGTTCAGTTCTTCCTGCCTGCTCTCTAAAATGCACCTTTCACAGAAGAACTAACTAGGCTAGTCTAATGTGAACATTTAACTTTAGTCCAATTATTTCCTGCACAAAGAACTGTGACTTCATAATAGCAAGCTAGTGTAGGAGAGTATTGGAAAGCCCTTATTATATACCATGTATCAAGATTAATTATTGTACTTAGCCTAAACTACATCAGGTTAGTCTCTGTTATCCTTTAATTATCTTCCTAGTTATCTTTTAATTATCCTGTTTTCCTACTACTGCTAATACATGTAGCTGCTATCGTGCATCTTTTTCCTTTACACAGGAGAACACACATAGTTTTTGAACTGCAGCACAGCTTGTGCCAATGATTTGTAAATGTTACCTACAATAGAAAACATTTTCTTTAAAACCACAGGTCGCATCATGGTAGAATACCATCAGCACAGAAACTGATCAGAGTAAACAGAGCGTTGAATTATTTTATGAGAATTGTTATAATCTGAAATGTTACACTGATAATTGCTTTCCCTTTCATATATATCTTTACATGCGCTAGACAGAATATTGGTGTGTGAAGCAGTGGGGATTGGCCTTTCACTATCCACTCATTCCCTCCCCAGTGAATAAAAGAACTTATGGGATAGCTTCTGTAAAAGCAACCCACACATGTTTTGAGTTGTTATTGAGAAGGATGTTTTGCCTTGACGCCTTTTCATTTTTTTCAACAAGAACTTTAACAGGCCACAAACCAAAAAAGTGTAATTTCATAGCAAACTGCAAGAGGCTTGCTTAGGCAGTATATGTTAAATTTTACCGTTCTCTGCTACAGAAGGTGGATAAATTAGCAGACAGAGGAGAAAGCTGGATAATGTCACAAATGTTTAAACATTGGTGACTATTCAGTGTGAGTTATACTAAAATACCAATTGCGAAGAAACTGAATGTCATGCTTCATTTGACAACCTGATAATGGAGACAATGTAGTGTATTGACTATTTATTGTTCATTTAGCAAGAATAGTATGCTTCACATAACAAATGGAATAAAATTTTTAAAAAACCCAAACAAACAAACAAAAGAAGTACCTCTCCCAGAAAGCTTGCATAAGGCTAAGCTAGAGATAGCAGCTTTGCTGAAGGTACATGTACATGACATGTGCTAGCCTGATAAATGATAACTGTCAACGATCTGTCAACAATCAGATATCAGCTATCAACAATAACTTGATTACTAGCCCAGGCTTCAACTGTCAACGTCTTGTACCAGATGTGAAAACATTTAAGGAGAGCTGAGGCTGAAGGCACTCAAGAAGGCGTTGAAGAAGGACTGCTATATTTCTGTTTTCCCAGATATATACTATTTGTATGTTTGGCAAGCACATCAAATGTAGCTCATAAAAAAGGAGATATTTATTCATTTGCCCAGAGTTTCTGGATGTTTGGTACCTTGCTGAGAACAGAAGAACTAGTGCCAGCAAGGTAGTTACATAAATTCCCAGAAGGCCACCCTGATGCCTGTCACACATATAAACTGCTTCATTGAGTATTCACATAGCATATAGAAGACGCAGCACAATTTCCTCCTTTTCTTGACTTAGAAAAGTGATTTGAACTCAGGTCTTCCTAGCGAAAAGTGCCAGGAGTGCTAAAGAATAGGTTATCATGGGGGGGTCTCTTCACCTTGCCAGTTAAAGCAATGTCAGTCTGCTTGAAAAACCTAAATGCTTGTTTTGGCTACAGGCAGCCCTATGCACAACCCTTCTCCCTCTCCCTCTCCCTGCCTTTGAGTATTTAATTGCTTGTTCAGCATAGAATATGTTCAGAGCAGCGCCTGATCCAAGAACCCTCAGCTACTTCTGGAAGAGGACATCTTTCCCTATTACCTACTGAGAGAGCCTGGAGCAACCAGCTTTGGCCTCAAGGCCATGTGTCCTCTATCGCTATTTCGCCCTGCAATACTGAGCCTAACACACTGGAGTCTATATGCTGGCACACTGAGCTAGTTCCACACTCCTTCCTGAGAAAAATTTTTACTCTTTTTTCTGCACAGCCCCCAGAGCTATGCAGGGAAAGGATCTCATTTAACCTTTTGCTTTGAAAAGGGGAAGATACTGCTAAAGGATATACTGCACAGTATTAAAAAGAGAAAACTCTACTTATTGGTGACATTGGTTTGGGTAGCACTTGACATCAAAACATGAGGAGAAAATTGTAGTTCAGAATATTTTCATTTCTCCTTCTAATAATAAATGCATGTGAAATTGTGTGCTGCAGTAGCACTGCTTTTTGTCAATTAGTACAAGATGAAAATGCTTGTTGAATCCAATTCTGCATGGATCTATGCTAATTTCATGGTATGTTTCCAGACTATATCCTTCAGTTTGACAGATTTTGTGAAATGTTATATGGCTACATCTGATTTATTTAGTTAGAGATGCTGCCTAATGAGAAAAGCAATGAGTCCCACTAGCCTTTGCTTTCAAATATCAGATCCCATTAGAGACATTTCTACAAACCCTAACTGCTCTTCAGTCTATTAAGTGGAGATTTTCTGAGTGAAAAAACTTTCCAAATCAACACATTATAATTTAACTGAAATATAGTTTCTTTCCCCAATGCACGTATTTCCACTTCTACATTTTGCTAGTAGCTTCTTTTTGCTGTTAAGATTTAAACAAAGTTTTTCTCTCCCACTAGCCAATTATTCTCATTTGGTTGATGTGGCAGTGGAAGTACAATTAATCCACAATCTGTGATGATGCAGCCATTGCCGTGACAATAGCTTGTCACACTTGTTTTATGGAATGAGCTGTTGAGCTTTGTTGTAAGCCAGAAAATTCTTCACTAATATTTAACTCTTTTAAGTTTAACAGTAATTTACAGATATTAAATAACAAATCATTATAGAAGTCATGATTGATAGACTGGTATTACGTTCTTTATCCTATAGATAAGTGCTACAGTATGTTTTCCTGTATCAACATTCAGTCAGCTGGAGAACTATGTAAAAAAGTTAGGCTCCTACCTCCTAAATTTACATTAAAGACATGCTTTTCCTCCTTCTTTCCCTGCTTGCACAATATTTATAAATGTAAACTAATTGGTAGCTTAGTCTAATATTACAAGGACAAATTACTGTGCTATTTTTCAAAGAAAGGGGAAGCTAAAGGACTACTTTTAATACTACTACTACTATGATTTAAATTCTTAATATTGTATTTTACCAAAGATGAGAACTTAGCTACAAAAAAGATAATAGCAAAAGTCACAACGCTTAAATCTCAGAGAAGCTGCAAATTAAGAAATTTGAACATGACTGCTTTTATATGAAGAGAAAATGTAAAAACACTCTAGAGCAAAATGTATGATCTTACCTAGGTGCTTCACAAAGTCCAGATTACTAATTATTACATACCTACTGATAATTGGAATGAATCTGTTTATTGTATAGCAAGAAATTTTTAGTATGGACTATTTGCAGAAGTTATACTATTATATGAAGTGCTATATAGTTTTAAGAAAGATCCTTCTCAATTCCTTCATGGAATTTGTAACATCTCCCAAAAATAGATTATTGATTTATCTGATGTTTTTAATAAAATTTTGTAAATAATCTGAAGTGTTGTTTTCTTTTACACAAAGCTGTGTAGCAGCTCACAAATTTCATTCCCTTTGCTTCATAAAATGTCAAAAGGACCAAATGAACTGAACTTGTTATAATGTACATGACATACCTAGTGTTATTAATGACAAGTTCCTGTAATAAAATGAGACCATTTATCTTTGTTCAAATCAGATGCACATGCCCGGGCTCAAGAGATAAACTGGCTTCCTGAGTATCCTCTTGTATACTGAATCATTAAATTTCATGTTAAAGATGACATTCAGAAAACAATATTGTGTAAAAAGGCTATATTAAGAGAACAATAAAAAATGACCCAAAAGGTTTGAAAGAGCTTGAATCATCTTATATTCCAATATTAGGTGGATTAATAAAAGCTATAAATTCTAATCCAAGTAACCCAAACATTCAGTACACTCAGAATCACAATTTTTCATTTTATTTCCTCTCTTCCTGTACTCCCTTCTCCTTTTCAAATGAACTTTTTTTTCTGTGAGGGGCTGAACACACCAAACAGTTTCTTCTAGAGACCCTCCAGCATGTGTACTCTGTGGACAGGTAAACCCAATCCACAAGGGCTTTGCTTTGAGAATTTCAGCTGCTTATTCTGCAGGAGGTTTGCTCTCCCTTTCCCTTTAGAAATAAAGCACAGAGGAAATTGAATTTTCAGAGCCTCAGGCTCTTGGCTAACCATGAGCACCATAGAGCCTCTGGACTCCTACCATGATGATTATCTAATCGTCCAAGGAAAGAGCTATCTATCCTGTTGTATTTTAAGCACTTACCTGAGGTGCCTGATTTAGGAATCTCATCATTAGAAGATATCCCATCATCCTTGAAGTGCTCTTCATGACTGGTCTAGAGTGAATTTAAGATACTATCCCTCTCTGAAGAGGATTTTCTTCCTCCATTATTATAGAAAAAGTGCAGGCATCTAAGTTAAGTGCTCAGTATGAGTACTATGTGTATATTCAAGGATATACTCAGGAATGAACCCCTCTGTTTTTTTTATTTGTAAGGCTTACTCTGTAAACAGATACCTCTTCTGCAGAACTTATCATGTGAATACATAGCAGAAAGGGTGTCAGTACATACTTACAGTCTTATTATTCACATCCTATCTCAATTACTAGGCTTTCCAGACCTTCAGTTTAACGTACACAACTGTGTATATGTTCTTATATACCTATTGGCTGATTTCTTAGTGTGATAATCCAGACCAAGTAGAGAAACATCGAATGTGAGACTTAGATGAAATTTTCAGCAATCCTGAGCAATTTGAAGTTCACATACTAGTAAATGTGTTCCTAGGAAGCAATAGAGTCACAGCATTAAAATTCAAGACATCGTGATTTGGAAGTGAAGGAAATTGCGAATAGAATGCAGTCAGCAACAACAGGATTTTATAGTAGGGAAAGGAATCTTAAAGCACCTTAATAAAGACACAACTGAAAAAATAGTTTATAAAGGACAATGCATCTTCGTAAACAAGAGATATACAAATATATTCTGGGTGGAAGAGAAGCTGATATTAAAAATCTTGAGATATGGTATAAACAATTATATTATTACATGACATTAGTTAAAGATTTCTAATAGAGAAAAAAAAAGACATTTTGTAGCTTCAAATCACTGTGGGAACATTTACTACCAGCACAACATGTTGCAGGCAAAAAGATATACAATTACTATACTATTTCTTTCATAAATGAAAAACCTGCTAGAGCAGTAGATTAAACAAAGGACAGTCAATTAGCCAATAAGAAGGTTTGAGACAATGTCACTCTGTACTACTCTATGTCTTTAACCTATATGGTGTAGAGCTTACTGCTCCATCAAACAAACAAATGAACAAAATGGGACAGAAACTACCAATGAATAAATACCCTATCTATCTAAAACTTCCCCCTTCTCTCCTTCAGAATCTTCCACCCAGTGTAATTTGCATTTAGGTAAAGAAGGCTAAGAAACTGAAGAATGTGCAGGAAAATTACCTATTATTCTGAAATAAGTATTTTGCAATGACTATTCCATATTCTGTCCCCCTATGGAGAATTTAATTCTGAAATTAACTGAAAGGTGCTATTCAAAAAGGCAAGTAACCACTATGAAATTACTCTGGAATAGAACTATTTTCGATAAGTCAAATGATGGCAGAAAAACTATTTAGAAAAGTGATCAGTTTTCTCCTTGCAGACCAACACATTCCTCTTGTAGAACTGGTGTTGCTACAGGATCCCAAGTGAGAAGCCCAGGTTAACGGTTAACAGTGCTATAGATGAGGAGGTGAGTATTACTGTTTTGCAAAAACAAACAAAAAAATCCCCCAAAGAAACAAGAAAACACAATGAAAAGTGATTACATATTTCTGATTCCCATTTTAGTTTCTGAGAACAGTAAAAGCAGCAAAAGGAGTTAATCCTGTGGATAAACGAGAACCAAGCATGACAAACACAGAAACATCAGAAATTGAGGCATTGTTACATAGATGAGACAAGAAAGACAGTCATGGTAAATATTGAGAACATTAGAAAAATGAAAGAAATTAAATATACAAATGTATTCCACTATTGTTAGTGGAAAACTTCCTAACAGAAAATTGTGTTGCTTTGTAGAATACTTACCCTGGAAAAGTAGATGAAAATAAAAACTGCATTGAAAAATGTTAAAAAAGAAAGAATTATCACTAAGATTTTTATCTCTGTTTCCATTTTCAGTATCTTATTAAATGAACACTCAGACTTAATTCAACTCTTGGCAATTTTCTATTTTTTTTACTTGCATTCAGTATTTAAATAGGCCATAAACATAACTTCAGGTAAGTTTCTGGTTAACCAACTATGTCAGCAGTTTGCTATTGGAGAGTGCTGTATAACAAAGTCTGTAGTGAGGTTTCCTGTAGCAACATTTGTCTAATGAACTACTGTACATCAGCAGAAACAATTCAGTCCCAAGATGCAAGGCAGTACTCACTTATAAAGAGCAGTGTGGGAATGCTAACAGATAACTAAACAGTCATTAGACTGAATATATCCTTAGGAAGCAAGGAAAAAATTTCAAATGCATAGATTGCTTTAGAAAACAAGGTTTTACAGAACTAATACAAAGGCAGAGTATGCAGCTCCAAAAGGTACCTTTAAAGTCGAGCTTAGAAATAATTCCAAAGCTAAACTTTTTAGTTTACTTCTGAAAGCACCAAAAAGGGCAGATTATGCCTCCATGATTTACCAGGAGTAAAATTTCAGCTCGCAACAATTCCACTAACTATACTGGAATTAAGTTACTTATAAAAAGCATGCAGAGTCCTATGGTTTCTCCAGAGGAGTTACCTTTCTGCCTTTGCTCCAACTCCTTGCTCAAGAGAGGGAGGAAGCACCTTGCTGAGTCTCACATCTCTCTTTGGGTATATGATGGGCAGCAGCAATGCAGGCAGTCAGCACATGTAGAGGACCAAATTAACTAGTCAGAGTGAAGAGATTTCTCCTCTTCTGTTAGACAAAGAAGAAAAAATGTAATCCAGAGTCTGTTCAGTGTCGTACTCTTGGAAGTTCAGAGTAGAATTGAAATAGGCCCATATATGTTCATAGCAGCAATTTTCAGTTATTATTGAAAGCATTTTTCTGAATAGTGTAACAAGGAGTTTATGCTACATACCAGCACTTTCATTTTACCATACTGACCACTGAGGAAGACTAACACCCAGGAATGTGCTGAAAGAAATGCAAGCTGCTAACCAAATTCAGGGAGAGAAGACAAATCGCATGTAAGCCACTGAAAATCATTAAAACCTTTCTTCTGCTCAAACACACTTAAAAAATGCAAAGTCATTATGAATACTTTCCGATGCAGGCATCCTTAAATATAAATTCTACTTCAGTTTTATCTCAGCAAGTCCTGCTTCTCAAGCCTAGTTTTTAAAGATGCTTGACTATATCTTAAAAGAAGCACTACTGTTGAGTCTAACTGATAATTGAACATCACCATCTAGGTCATGTTAAATATGGATTTCGAAAAAAGTCGAATTCTCCCTTGTCAACTGATGAAGGGTTTTTTTTTGATAGACATCATAGTGCAAGCTACCTAGATGTCTGAAACAATTAAGTCCTCTGAGTTGAATTCCAGATCTGACCTAGTATGTCTTTCTACTTCAAATACAAATTAAACTTTATCATCTAAAGGAAAGCTATTGATGAGGAACATAATGGGTATTTTTAAGAGATATGTGCAAGCACTAGGGGCTTGACAAAGGTATAGCACTAAAAAATGTCCTGAGATGTGAAGGTCTTTCTGCAAGTTTTCTATGTTATCACAGGTAGTACTGATACTGCTACTAAGTGGCATTTGTTGATCACTTTATCTTATTTATTTATCTGACAGAATGAAGCAATTTAATTCACTTGCATAAACATCAAGATGTTATCACGAGCTGACAAACTCGGCAATACAGAAAAAAGAAAGAGAATTTTTTTAATTGGATTAAACCATAGGACTCTCAGAAGAAAGATCTGCAGGGTAAGCTCTTAACTGCTTCCACCTTTATTTCTTCAGTATATTTGGGTGTTTTTGTTTAATTTAACACTCCAGTGACCTATCCAATGAAAAAATACTCATGTCAGATATCAACTTTCACATTTTCACTTACAGGAACAAATTAAGACAGTCAATATAAATCAATTTATTCTTTTTGTAATGATTCCCAGATGTAGGTTTCAATATTTCATGCATCACTAAATCTATCAAGTAATGATAGTTTTCTTGCAGCTAATAGAGATGGAATCATTTATTTCTTTAGTGGCTTTTTCCTATGCTGATGTTAAGTTTTGCCTTAGCTGTTTCAGACAGAAATGAATGGCTCCCCCAAGGCAGAAAGAATCTGTAAATTTAGCTTTGCATTCCACCCCAAATCCAATTATTATAACAACCCTGCTACTACTGTTGTAGTTAAATGCCTGTCAGTGTTTCTATTATAACTCTTTCTGTGGGAGTTTATAACTCAACCATTAAAAAAAAATTTGCTCCAAGCTAAACCTTGGCATATATGATTTCAGCCCAGAATATATTAAAAGAACAAATCAAAACAATAAACCTGCAAAGCCAACTCCCCTGCCCCAACTTTCTAAAACATCTCTTTGGTTGTTCTTAATTTTTTAGAAGGGGAAAAGCAAAAAGTTTCAAAAAATCAAAGATTGAAAAAGAACATTCAAGCCCTCTTTAATTTCATTTGAAAGTCAACAGCAGAAGTCAAGCAACATCTGGATCAAAAAGAAAGGAGCAATCCATTTCTGTGTAAAACTTTGTTGATGTCAGAATCTGCCTGGATGCTGCTACAGTTGCAGACTGCAGATTGCCTGATGTTTCAGTTCACTCTTTAGCACGTATCACTATGTAGATCAGGTAACTATAGCAGGTAGGTATTAACTGTCCCATACAGCAGTCTACTTCAAGAGTGAAGCGGCAATAGAAATATCATCAAAAGACTTACACATTTTTAGAAGTCCTATTATGAAGCTATAGAGAGTAGATCTGTAGGGACAACGACAGTGGTAACACTGTCAGTGGCACATGCAGTTTGCATCCTGGCCCGTTGATACCGGATATTTTTTTAAAACAATAGCACCATAACATATCAAATTATGCCTTTGCTTATTAACTATAAACTAAAGTCCGTGTACCTTCCTTTCCTGTAGTGTTATAACCTGTGAAAAACAGCACTCATTGAGCAACTCAGAAGAGCAATTTTGGACATGGAGAAGTCAGTACCTAGGATGGGGATAGGAATGGTCACAGATGTGGTCTTAAAATATAGCCAGGAGCAACCTGTTCTAATATATATCACTTACTGAAACAATGCACTGGGGAACATTGGAATGAACTATGCTACCTTAGGATGCTGGAGAAAATGTTTTCAGAGACCTTTGATTTTCAGCCTTTTTTTTTTTTTTTTTGTGGTTAGTTGATTGTACTTGGTTCTTTGCAAAGTACTATTCATGCTTTATTTTACTGACTTTTTCTAAATTACTTCAGGAAATTATCAGAGGACTTACAGTTACAGAGGCTCCCCCAGGTTTGCTTGAGTAGCTCAAGTGCTTCTGTCCAATTTGCCTTACTTTGAAGTTACAAGACTTCCTGTGCCATTGTACTGTGGCTTTAGAATTCCACAGAATCTCACCACAGATTAGACTCAACTAATTAAGTGTGTCATCAGCAGGCTGTCACCCCAGCATGACCTTTTACAGATCCTTAATTAATACATTAAAATCTACTAGCTTGAGTACAATACTTGCCCTCCCCTACTTAACCTTTTGGAATCTTGAAACAGATAATTTAAACCTCTCTCTGGTTTTGTTTTTTTTTTTTTTGTTTTGTTTAGTTTGTTTTTTTCTTTTGTGTTCAATTTTTAATTTCATTTTTACTTCCCTTGCCAGGGCTTGTTAATTTCCTTGAGAGTATTTTACTTTTTTTTCTCTTATTTTTAATGAGGTCCAAGTATTTCAATAGTCACATTACAGTAAGTGAACTTATTATTTTATACATGTGGATGAAGTTGACTGGTCTGAGTTGACATAGATACTTTCAGTTCTAGGAATCATACCAATTTACCCCAAGTGAGGATTTGAGTCCATATGTTTTATACAACACATGTATGCTACTCTGAGATGGAGGCAGACTTATGTCCATGCTTCAGATTTCTTATCTTTTGTTGGACTTTAGTATTCTGCTTGATTACCAGAGCCTGTGTTTTATGATTTAACTTTAGCACAATTCAGTTCTATAATGTAATCTATTCAGCCTACTCATTATTTCCTGAGACTGCTACAGGGTACATAGAATGACCTTGCTGTAACTATATTAACATGTAACATTTCAGTAATTTAATTTACAACGCTAAGTTCTTGCTGTATGTGAATAATACAATCTAAATGGCATGAGTAGCTCCCAGAAATATATCGAAATATGGTCTTTTATTTATACTACTTTGATAAGCTGTTGCACTACAGAGTCTAAACATACTTGTAATATCTTTGGTCGATACTTGTTTGCACTTCATTTTACAAGGAACTCACACAAGCAATGGGAGTTCCCTGATATCATGCTGTCGTGGTTTAACCCCAGCTGACAACTAAGCACCACACAGCAGCTCGCTCACTCCCTCTCCGGTGGGATGGGGGAGAGAATCGGAAGACTAAAAGTGAGAAAACTTGTGGGTTGAGATAAAGACAGTTTAATAGGTAAAGCAAAAGCTGTGTGCACAAGCAAAGCAAAATAAGGAATTCATGCACTACTTCCCATCAGCTGACAGGTGTTCAGCCATCTCCATGAAAGTCGAGCTCCATCATGTGTACTGGTTACTTGGGAAGACAAATGCCATAACTCCACATGTCCACCCTTCCTTCTCCTTCCCCCAGCTTTGTATGTTGAGCATGATGTGATATGGTGTGGAATACCCCTTTGGTCAGCTGGGGTCAGCTGTCCCAGCTGTGTCCCCTCCTAACACCTTGTGCACGCTCAGCCTCCTCGCTGGTGGGGTGGGGTGAGGAGCAGAAAAAGCCTTGGCTCTGTGTAAGCACTGCTCAGCAGTAACAAAAACATCCCTGTATTATCATCAACACTGTTTTCAGCAGAAATCTAAAACATAGGCCCATAGTAGCTACTATGAAGAAAATTAACTCTATCCTAGCCAAAACCAGCATACATTCTGCTTCATTTTGCCAGCCATATGAACGGAAGGCTTAAAGCCTTAGGAAGACATTCTGAAAAATACATAGCAGTGACTCACCCCCTTAACCATTTAAATCAGTGCAAAATGTTTTAGTACATTCTTCCATCTGTATAGAGTTTGGTTAATGTGGATGCATTTTCAAAAGTCCTAGCTGACATTCAAACTTGTTAATCTGATGCAGTGAGGTCCAGAATGCTATCTGCAGCTCCCCTATACAGAGCACTGCACTTGTGCACTGGTCAGACAGATCCAACCTTCTTCCTACATAGCTAAAAGCACACAAAATGCAACGTCTTAAAACATCCTTCAAAATGTGAACCAATTGAGTTGGGTGACTGGGAATCAGGCTGTTGTGCAGCACTACAGGTGAAGGGAGAAGGATGAGCTTCCCAATGGGGAAATTTGCTTTAAAGGACTTTCTTATAAGGAATGACTCAGAGCTGTCACCAAGTACCATAGACCCTCCCCACCACGAGACCCAAAACAGTGATGCCATTGCAGATACTAAAACACAGGATATATGCAAGGCTTGATAATTGAAATTAAAGTTTTCAGTATAACAACTCCAGAGACTAGATAAAATGAAGATCTTCTTGTAACTCAAGAAAGTAATCTGCCCTGAAATAGATAGCTAGACTTCCTGTATAATGTATGAAACATATTAAAATTTTCATAATAGATTTGCATTTTTAACAAGAAGCTGTGTGAGGCAGACAGTACAAAATCCAATATAAAAAAAGCATGCCTTAAATCTTGTTTCTTTCTAGTTCTGAAATGTCTCACTACTTCTATTCAGCACCCATAGCCTTGCATCTTCTCCAAGAAAAAGTATTTAAATCCTGTTCTTTAAAACATTTTGAGCCACTAAACTGGAGCTATTGCATTGTCCTAGGAAACAGGTAGAGGTGACAGTGACTTTCATACACCTGCCAACTGAAGAGTTTCAACAGTCTTCCAGGACTTGAGAAAAATTCATATCCATAGGAAAGTGAATTTATTTTCTTTGTGCAAGGAGACTCTACTCTATACTTTCCTAGGGAAGTGTACAAACCATAATGGTTTTACCCTATCACTCTCCAGGGGAAAATGTTTCATTTGCATTAAATAATGAGAATTTCTGTAGGTCAAAAAGGGAGAGTAAGCCCAGATTTACAATCTTAGTGTACTAAACAGGAAATTTGGATTCCAAGAGCCGTTTACTTAAAAACGTACAATTTTGTGTCACTGTTATGAGCATTATGGCCTGGTGGGCCAGGGGTCTCATTTTAGTATTCTCATGTACAGAACACTAAAGAAAAATTTAGACATTGTTGTATTGCAATTGCCAGTTTACAGGCAAAAGTCCATGAAATTTCTTGCACTGTCAAGTTTAACTTTTTGAAAGAGTCCTATTGAAAAGCAAGGTCAAATTGCAATTTTAGGAGGAGAATAGGTTTTGTGAACTCTGTCATCACTTCATTTTGCCTTTATGCAAAGAAAATTGTATTTTATGTTCCAAGTCACAGTACATTTATTCTCAGATAGTTTTACACTGCATTCACCACCAAATATTTTCTATCAAAATGTTTATATCAACCATGGAACTGTTACAGAAAGTAACTACTTTTCTACGGCTTGGAAGGAATAGATTTCATTTGGGGTTGGCACATCTTTTGTCTCACAGCATAACTGAAATATATTTCCAAAGATTTAACTACAATGTAGTGATCAATAAAGCAGGAGTGCAGCTATTTCTGTACTGTTTAAATAAAGGTTATAAACACACACTCCCCATTCACCGTATTAGTTGCCTCCTGGTAACATCGAAATCTAAACAGGCTCTTCTATGGATTTGAGCTTCATGAAACTGAAGCTCTTCAGACATATTAAAGAAAATATTTTCAAAACATCACAGTAAACAGGATAAAAATTATTACTTCCAAATGATAAGATAGGAATTAATGAAGATCAAGATTACGGGCAAAATATGATGTCCACTGGAAAGGCTCGCATTTATTTTTGCATTTATGTATTCAAAACTTCAGGGTTTGAATACAAAATCTTTACAATAAAAACCCTATGCATGAATTTTAAAGCATGTCAGAGGAAAAAACCCAAGTGTGCACTCATTGTCACTGTCGGCTGACTGGGTATATCCTACACTATTGAGGCTCTCCAGAGAAGGTAGGCAAGCTTGTTTATGAACTGCCTCTCCAGTAAACTGTGTCCTGAGTGGTCGCCTGTCTGTGACCTAAGGTTTGATTTTGTGTATCCTAGCTGTGTTACCTTCATTCATTCTTACAGGAAAAAATACTGTTGACCAGTGTGAGAGTATTTAACCTTAAGCCATACAAGGTAAGAAAAGTTACAATATAGAAGGACAAACTGCTGAGATGGCAATAATGACTCAAGGATTCACGAAGAAAATACTGACCTTCAATAAAAGTTGTACACCCCTAAAGAACCCTCACAAACAAACAGAAGATGAAAATTCAACATGACTGTTTAAAGTCAGTTTAAAGCAATGGAGGTTGATAGTGAGCGTGTGAACAGGTAAGTTGGTAACATGTGAATCCTGGTATCTGTTGTGTACTACCTAATAGATAACTGGTATGTACTGTTGGCTGTGCATGTCCTGCTTGCAAAGTCTCTCTTCACACAGTAAAATAACACCTAAACAAAGGTGTTCATGAGGGAGGTTACATTGCCACCCCATAAGACAACACAATTTAAACTCTATAAATCAACTGGACATACCATTTTGTCAGTAATGCGATACACAAACCGGAGTCAGGAAGCACAACCTTTATTCCACCTCCTTCTCCTACAGACCCTACAGATCCAGCCTAGGTCACAGTCCAGAGTATGAAAGTTTCCAACAGAGCTAGAATTAAGCTGACATACCTTGATTTCTTTGTAGTGTTGTAGTACCCAGCTTCCACCTTAGGAAGACTTTGTGATTTTTGATCTGATCATGAAGCTTTTCACTGAAAATTGAAATCTATGCCTTTTTAGCTCCTCATTTATAACTTCACAGGGAAGAAATAATATCAGTTGATGCTGTCATTCATATATGATATTCCCCAGGAGACCGATGTAAATCTTCATGAGGCTTGAAGGGTCACCTGTATGTTCTTTGTTTTTCATCTGCAGAGGGTGATTTATAAAGGACAAGATTATGATTGAATAGCTTTTGTTTGTCCTGGTTTAAATAAGTGACAATGAACAGCTACTGTACTTATAAACATGACTGGAGGTTATTTCTGATCAACTTGTATCTCCTGTTCAACCTTTCTGAAGGGAGCATAGGCTATATTAGGACTCACTTATTCAATCAAAAAACAAGAATTGAACACTTCTGTTATTTAGCACGTAGGCTTTTTTTTTTTTTTTCCTTTGTATCTCAACAGCCTTCGTCAGCATCAGTCTCATTAGCTTTTAGCATGCAAATAGTTGCAGTTGCTGTTATGGAAATTGTGGAATTCAGATTCAACCAGCTCAAAGCCGCAGAAGTGAAGTAGAAATGCCATTAAATTCTCCCTGCCCCAGTTCACTAAGAGGCAAGATTGACCTGGGAAAGGGCCAATCTATACTCACCTCAATTAATTGTTAATGTATAAATGAATGTTATTAATGTTGATCCACCACATATTCATCTCCTGCCATTAACGCTATGAATCTCATCACAGCATTTTAAAAATGCCTGCATTCATCTCCCTTCTCCCTCCCTCCCTCCAACCACATGCACAGTTTTTTAATAATCTTTTCATTTCCGTCTTGTAGTACTGTTGTAGAGATAGACAGGGGGGAGATGATATTTTCTATAAAATCAGTGTGTAGCCTGACTTTCTGCTCAAGCACATGTATGCTGTCCACAAAAAGATGGTTTAACTGTAGTTGCATTTATGTGGTTTTTTTGTTGGTACATCCAATTTATTATAATTTTACAGATTAAGTAAAGCTATTTGACTTAGACTGCAGGTGGTACCCAACCTCTCGGTTCTCTGGCTCAGGCTTGTAGGCTTCCCTTCTCTCTAAGGCACACTTGAGCCTTTGTCTGAACAATGATTTGTCCCGTAATTATAGTCTCATCGATAACATGCAAGGCATCTTGTGCATTTTCTGTAGCAGTGACAATCTGAGGGAACCTGATGGAAGTTTTGAATTTAAAATATTGCAATATGTTTGTGTTTGTTTTTTGGGGGTTTTTGTGTTGTTGTTTTTTTTTGTTGTTTTTTTTTTAAAGAGTAGATCTTTACTTGCAGCATGTTTCTGGAATAAAGCAACACCTGTTTGAGCTCCAGCACTGATCATGAGCAATATGTAGCCTAAACCAGACTATTATATTAAAAGAAAGTCAGATCTTATGCATCAAAAATGATTATTCAGTTCTTAGTAGTGTACAGTTCATCTAAAAGTTATGTATTCAGTTTGAAACAATCGTCTAAGCTCATTGACTCTATTCAAAAGAAAAAAAGGGAATTGCACCCACTGTTCTCCTAAACACATTTCCACATGGGAAAGATGTTTCTTTTAGTTAATGAACTGCTAAGCTTGAGAATGGATAAAATGCTTACATATACAGAGATTGTTTAGATGCCCAGAGAAATGAAGGACAGCTGTGAAAAGATTTAAAACATATGGTAAAGTGAAAGAATACAGAAAGCCATTTAAAGTAAGAAAATATCCTTCAAAAAAATAAAGTCATATCCACGTGAGGAAAATACAGGAGAACACTAACTCTGGAAAATACAATTAAAAAAATAAAATCTCCTCCCCCCAAAAAGAAAAAAAAGTGAGTAACACCTTGCTAAGGGAAAAAATCCAACAAGAAAGTCTTTGACAGAAGATGCCTGCCAGGCCTGTAGGGTCAATAAACCATGAAAGAGTAAACGAAGTGCCTAAAAATCTAGGAGCAGAATGAATAGTAGTTTATTCTTTCACATCTGTGTCTACCTCCAGAGATCGTAGGCATTGCCACACCGGAACCTTTCCTCACAGAAGGCTCATCAGAAAATGTGTCTGAAATCGAAGTGTGAGCAGAAAAGGTTTCAGCACAACTCAACAAAAGGAACAGTAGCAAATTGATACAACCAGTTGGTATTCCCCCAAGACTTGTAAAGGAACTTGAGTATGAAAAAACTAAACTGTCAAAATTGAATACAGTGATAACTTCTCATTTATAACTGCCCTAGAACTGTAGAAAGAAAGGTAACATACGTGTTTCTTCTGGTTCCTTTGGAGGGGAGGAAGATGATGATATTTTATTTTCTTTTTCAAAACACTTTCAGGAGGACCTGTTGAAATGCTAACGAGAAAGACAAAATGAAGTAATATAAAATGAAAGAACAAGATTTGTTGTCCTAAAGATTAATAATAATATTATGGAAAAGTCAGTTTGGTTCTTATAAAAGTAAGTCAGAACATAAAACATTTTTAAAGGAGTCAAAAAGTATGTGGAAAAGAGAGATGGAGTCAAAAAAGTCTAATTAGCTTTCTCAAGGGTACTTGACAACATTTTTCAATGAAAGCTTTCAGAGAAATGAAAGCGTAAAGGGAGGAACCATTAATCTTATAAGTTATTTACTGGTTAGGAGAGAGCAAATCAAGGATAGGAATAATCAGGCAGTTTCCCCAGTGCAGGGAGGTCACCAGTGGAGATCTACTGGGACCTGTTCTAAGGCTTTTGCTCTTGAAAATACTAATAAATGACAAAATTTGCCAAAATAACTATCCAATTCACATTTGTAAAGATAAAATCAAATTAAATTCAGTGATATACAGGAATAAAAAACTTATCTTTGAATACAAAGTGAAAGTGCCAAAGTAGTTATAAGAAAAAAGATCTTAGATATATAAGCAGTTGATCAAAACACTGGTGCAGTGCTTGAAAGTGGTCAAAAAATCATAACTGGGTATTGGCAATTAGTAGGAGCTAAATAGAGAGCAAAAGTATATACAAAGGTTTACCATTGTAGAAATCCATCATGCTTCCTCCAACACAAGAGCACTGCACAGAGATTTGATCCTCCACTTCAGAAGATGTGCATTAGTAAATGAAAAGAGATGAACAAGTGCAGCAAGGATAATTAGAAGTAGAGAACGAAGAAGAGCAAAGACAAAAACTTCAGATTTTGAAATGATCAAAGAGGTAGAAACCTGAGGAGAAAGCTTGGCCAGTTACTGAAGGACTATCTGACTGGATTGCGGATTTACATTTGGAATCTTTTAAATGTGAGATAATCTTCCAGAAGAAGACATGAAAAGATTAAGATGGACAATTTATTTGCATGCTATTAATTCAAGAGTTGGTAGTAGGTAGGACTGGATGTCTCATTGTCTCTTTTTCTATGTTCAAAATCAAATTCTCATTTTAAATTCATTTAGAAATTGCCCACCTATGTAATTGTAATGAAATCAAACTGTTTGTTAGCAGTTAGTAGTCCATTGTTGCTTACTTAAAACAAATGCACTGAGTTTTTTGAAACAAAGCTTTGAAAAATCTCTATTATTCTTATCCTTATGTGATAAAACACATTTTTCTATATTGAAATAGTTTATTTTCTAGAGATGTATCTAATTTATCTAACAATGATGTTTCCTAATAATATTATTTTCAACTTTTTATTTCTCAGAGTGGTAACAAAATGGAACCTGATGGATGTGTCATTGTTTATTATCTCTTCAGAAGTTTTATTTTGGGATTCTTTTTAAAGAACATTAAAAAACCTAACAAAATCTCTGAATTGGCTTTGGGTCAAAAATGGAAAGTTACAGTGAAAATATTAACTTGAAAAGAAAAACATATCTATTGTAAGATATTTACATTCAGGGTACTTTAGCATAATCCATGCCTTGATAGGATTTAGGATGTAGAAAAATTTCACCAGCTTTAGTACACTATCTTGTCTTAACAGTTCTTCACAATGGTAGGTCCTTTAGTTTAGAATTTCATTTCGTTTGGGTCACTGCACTTTTTCCCCCAAAAAATGAAATTTTCAGTTGAAAAAAATTAAATAAGTGAGATATCTATATTGTTGATTTGCAAGAAACAAACCAACTATGATCACCAGTGGAAGTGACCATCTAAATAATATATCAGCAAACCTTTACTGACTGTGGCAATGAAATCTCCAGCACAGAGGCGAAGAAGTATAAAGAGACTACATAAACTCTACATAATGCTGAGCACAAAGATCTCTTCTGAGCTCAGTTTTGTGCTTCTGTGGCCCTAAAACCTAAAACTGCCCCGTGAATATTTTTCAGTTCAGAGTGTCTGAGACAATGTGTGCCTACACCGTAAGTCAGAAGAGCAATGTTTCATCAGCATCAATCTAACAGTATATTCTACCCACCCTGGATGTGACCTGAGAGTGCACATGAGTGTCGCAAGTTTTCTGAAGTAACATTGTAGGAGTTTGGGGGTAGAGGGTGCACAAGTTATGTCCATGCCATAGTTCAGTCAGAGTATGTTCAAACATCTTCACTATTTCACATGCCATTGTGCCTGAATATTATAGACTCCTTTAACAGGCCTTCTATCCCTAGCTAATATGCTTTATACGAACCATAATATAGTCCTCAAAACACAGCTGAATTAAAAGTCATGGGATATACATGCTTGCTTTTTTTTTTTTTTCCTTCTATGGAGACAATACATATCTACCCTACAGAGGCCTATGAATCCTCAGGTGAACCACTGGCATCATCTTATTGCAGAGTGCATGAGATAGCACAGGACTAAAATTCACTAAAGGTTTTTATCATGGGTCTATAAGACAGTTTTTGCTGTTGCAGGTTGCTGGGTCCATTGAAGTTTCAGAAAGCATTATAACTAAATGCAAGTTGAGTTTTTGTAGGAGTGTCTTCAGTTCCCTTCAAGTCTCCAAACTCCATGGTACAATGAAAAAGAATAGGATAAGAAAGTAATTAGAGAAAATATAAGCAGGAAAATATCCTAAAATTTCAATGATGAGTTAAATTTAAGATAAAACTATAGTTATTTAGGTTAGGGTTGTTGCGGTTAGAAACTTCAACAACTCGAGGTGAATTGAATCAACAGCACTAAAAGAAGGCAACGGATAATATACTTACAATTCTAAGATAATTGTGAAAATTTTGAATGCAGCTAGAAAAAGTTGCATTACAAACAGTGGATCTACTTCAGAGTTTTATGTAATTGGTATATTTTGTCTGGTGAAGCTTGTTCTACCCCACTTAAAATGAAACTAATTACTTAGCTGTATTTTCTAAGATGGACTCCAAGACAAAAATGTTAACTGAGCTATGCACTGACAGCAAATTACTCTTTGTTGAAGTGCTTGTAGAGAATTTCTAAGTTCCCTTGGAGCATCCATCTTTAAGGCAGATAACATAAAAATGAATAAATAAACACTGACATTAAATGGAAAGAGGATGGCAAAGAAGTGTTTGTAGTAAAAAGATTTGTATAACCAAGGGGCAAGATGGGTCAAATGAAAACTATCAGCACTACAATAAAAGAATCCTGATATATTCTCCTAATACAGCATTAGTGTCTTGCCATAGTGGTGATGTTTATGACCTTAGCAATATCTACTGCAATTTCTTATGAGAACTCTGTGTTGAATTATAACCTTGCTGGTACACAGGAACATAGAATCATAGAATCGTTATTGTTGGAAAAGACCTCAAAGATCGTCAAGTCCAACCTTCTACCCAAAGTCACCATGCCCACTAAACCCACTAAACCATGTCTCAAAGTGCCACATCTAAACATTTTTTGAACACCTCCAGGGATGGTGACTCCACCACCTCCCTGGGGAGCCCGTTCCAATGCTGAACGATTCTTACAGTGAAGAAGGTCTTCCTAATATCCAACCTGAACCTCCATCAACTTGAGACCATTTCCTCTTGTCCTGTCGCTAGCTAACACATAAATGACACAGATGTGCTATCCATTAGAAACATAAGCTTCTTTTGGATCTTTCAAATCCCATAGTTCATTGCTAAGAAATAGCAATAAAATAAATACATTTTATATTTAAATACAATGCTTACTGTAGAATTGCTATCTATCTATCTAGCTATCTATCTATGAAAATACCTTTTCAAAGGTCCTTGAAGACTTTAACCTCTAGCAATTTAAGGTGGCTATTTCTCCAAACTATTAACCAGCTTCCAAATTACTTGTATAACTCACATATTTAAAGAGAAAAAAGAAAAGGTCATAGAACTTTAGTACATGTAACAACACTAAAAATACGAGTAAACAATATATATTTTTATATGTAAAACCTATCCATTACAGAGTAACAATAAGATGCTTAAGGATTCTGAACTTGTGATTAATGTACTTGTTTTCATCAGCTTCACTTCATGCCTCACTACACACCCAAGGTGTCCGTTAATCAGCACTGCCGCATAGTCTATCATATCTTGTTGGTTAAATAACACAGTCACTGTGTTGGTTTGGCTAAAACAGGACCATTTCTCCTTTCAGTAGATTTTTTTCCCTTCAGTTACTTTTTTTAGTAACTGCGCTGTCTGAAGCTGACTACTGGTTTCAGGCAGTGCCCACTTTCAGAATTGATGGCGCTTGATGTCTGTAGTTGTTGCTGGGACAGGAGCGGAACTGTTACGCAGAAAGGCCCATCGGTCTGTGCTTGTTCCCTGCGGGCTTTCTGGGGCTCCTGTGGAGGGAGGTGGAAAAGGGAAGGAAGATGCAGTGGGGACAGGTGACCATGGACTGACCAATGCAGTATTCATTCTCATACACGTGGATACTCGGTATAAAACTCAGGGATTGCGGGGGTCAGCCCTCTTTCCTTCATGACCAGCATCCTGGTGGGACTCTGCTCGCTCTCCTGCCTCTGATCCCTATCTGTGCATCCCTGAATCTGGTTCCTGTCTCCCACGGAGTCCGGTCAGGGACGTCTGGGTGCCTGCCCTGGCGTGGCATGCAGTCCTGTGTTCATCATCAGGAAGATCAATGTTGGTTTTGTATATTTCTATTTCTATTATTAGTAGTATTACTTTTAATATTATTTATACTCTTTTTCATTGTTATCCCTTTATTAAAGTTTGTTTTAACTTTCCAACCCACAAGTCTCTCTCCCTTTTCTCCTCTCCTTCTCCTTCTGGGAAAGGACGGGGTTAACAGAGAGCATCTGCCACTCACTTTAAGTGCCAGCCCAGCCTTAAATGGTGACAGTCACTCATGGTGGGAAGTATTTAGAACTACACCAAATTTTTCCGCTTTGAGCTTTAGAACCTCTTAAGTGGCTTTTGCACAACATTCTATCATTATTCTAACAGTTTCACAGACACATGAACATCTTATGTAGAAGTAGAGCAAATTTAATCTTTTTAATGTGTAGATATCTTTGTTCTTCATTTGAGGAGTTTTACTCAACATACTATGCAGTGAGTTATGGTAGTTTCATTTGAGACTTTCAGATGAAGTAGGGTGGTACTGGAATTACATGGTCGCTCTAATTTAAAATGAAGTGTGATCTCTTTGTCACAATTAATCTTTCAAGGATGACAGTAACATCATCATGAATTTAATTAAAAATGGAAGATACCTGTATTTTGAAGAAAATATATAAAACATCTGAAAAGAGAAACTAAAATCTCAAATACATTCTGTCATATATTATTTGGGAAAAAATAAATGTTTGATTTTTAATGACAGCCACAATTTTGTGCAAAAACTTCATAGGAACCCAACATTTCGTATTCCATTAATTTCTCACTTCTCTAAGGGAATGTCTTATGTGTTGTAGTATCAAAAGAACTGATGTTTCTCCCCTAAAAGTATTTAAAATAAAAATAATTTTTTTTTTACATGGGGAAAGCAGCGTTTTTATCAAAACACAGAAATATATTGCTAAAAGTAAGGGAAAAAAACCAGAATAGTTCCAGTTAGAATAGAATAGAATATTTCAGTCAGAAGGGACTTAAAATGATCATCTAGTTCAGCTGCCTGACCACTTCAAGGCTGATCAAAATTTAAAGCATGTTATTAAGGGTGTTATCCAAATGTCTCTTAAGCACTGACAGGCGTGAGACATCAACCACCTCTCTAGGACGCCTGTTCCAGTGTTTGACCACTCTCTCAGTACAGAAATGCTTCCTAATGTCCAGTCTAAACCTCCCCTGGTGCAACCTTGAACCATTCCCACGCGTCCTATTGATGGATACCAGAGAGAAGAGACCAGCACCTCCCTCTCCACATCCCCTCCTCAGAAAGCTGTAGAGACTGACGAGTTCACCCCTCAGCTGCCTTTTCTCCAAACTAGACAAACCCAAAGTCCTTAGCCACTCCTCACAGGGCATGCCTTCTAGTCCTGTCACCAGCTTTGTTGCCCTCTTCTGGATGCATTCAAGGACCTTCACATCCCTCAAATTGTGGGACCCAGAACTTCACACAGTACTTGAGGTGAGGCCTCACCAATGCTGAATACAGTTGGACAATGATCTCTTTTGACTAGCTAAATCTAGAATTTAATCCTTATTCTAAGTTAAAAAAATGGAGTGTTCTATCCCTTTGAATGCCAGCAGAGAGAAATGCTAGTATCTGGTTTTATGCTACTGTTTTAGGAAAAGGTCTGTTTATCTTAAGCATACAAAAGCTGAGAAAAGATGGTGCATAGCTTTTAAGAAGACAATTAATTTATGTAATGACTTCTGTTTCTAGAGTTTTTAAAAATATGTAACAGTGTGTCTGTGGAAATTTCAAACCTCAGTGTGAGTGGCAATGTAAGATAGGAACTGTAGTTGTAATAAGGGTTAAAAAACTCCCACCAAACCATAAATGATAACAACAAAACTCCATTTAAGACTAAACTTCTCACTATTTTTTTTTTTTTTTCAGAGCCCAGACACAAGAATTCTTAATTGTCTTGGAGAGGATCTCAAGAAAGTGTTGGTTTATATACAATAGGATAGTAGGCAGAAGTTAAGATTCTTTAGAACCATCACTTCAACAAGAATCAGAACAATTAAGCTAAAGAGAAAGAAGGATGGTAATTTTCCAACCATAAACCAAAGCAGTAATAAACAAGAGATTCTTAAAGTGGAGAATGATTAACTGCAACTGTGTTTTACTTGGATTCAGAAGCAGAACTCCACATTCATTATTTATTTCCCAATACTAAGCTGAGATTAATAAATTGGACATATGCTTCACACCAAGGATATGTAATAAATTCCTAGACCCTACATATTTTTGACACTGGGAGGTAACTTAGAAGACAGAAATTTGCATATTGAAAGGTTTTTTACACAGTTTTAATAGAAAAACAATGTGTCTGCTATTTTGTATATGAAAACACAAAACCCTACACTTGCCAACTTTGGACGATGGAGCTCCAGATGAGCCATTACCACCTTATACTCAGAAGAGCTTTCCATCAAGACAGTCCCATGGTAATGTGTTCTGTTGCTTGGCTGTGTTTTACAGATGAGGAACTGAAGCAGAAAAAGATTTGAGCCCAAATTCTGCCTGTATTATGCCCTGTAACACCAGTTTCTTCTGACCTCAGTAAAGTAAGTAAATCAGAGAACAATTATAATGCATGATTTCGTCTAGATACCTTGAAAATCTGGTGAGATTTGAAACAGATCTTATTACCAGCCTTCTAAATGAGTTCTAACCGAAAGATTGTCAAGCAGAATTTTAGTATCTTGTCTTTTCCTAAGTTGATATAAATACCATTGTTTAACTGTTTTAATGAAATTAATCCTATAAAATCTGTTTCTTGAGATTAAACTATTAAAATAAATAAATGTTTTATGTATTAACAGATATGTTAGGATGCCCAAGGTTTAGATGCATATTTCTCCAGGGTTTTGTACAAAATTTATCTAAACATGAATGGATTTAAATACCTGGGAAATCTACACAAAATAAAGAACCCTAAAAAATTCTATTGTCAATTTGAATGTATTTGTTTAGTATTCAGACTCCAGAAAGCATTTATATACCATTGTGATAGGATGAGGTTTGTGCGCGCAGCATACAAATAATTTTCTTAACACATGGACCATGACAGACATGTAGCATGTAATTTCTATAGAATCTTCACCAAAAAAAAGAAAAAGAAAATACATGGGGATGGTTTACATGGTAAAGTACACAAAAGAGAGTACATTTTGAGTAAGTAAAAGCAACTGCTTTCTGAATGGTCAACAGACTCAAAATAGCCTATTCAAAGCCATTTGTTGAATATTTATGATTAGAAAATACATTTGCAAGATGAACAATTCATGCATAAAGTGTTCACAGATTATTCAACCAGTTTGAATAGTAAGTATCCTCTTTAAAGAATCTCTTTGTCCTTTAGGATATGTTTTTTTCCTCAGTTAGTGGGAGCTGTGAGTCATGGGGTGTTTATAGCACCTGTAGTCCCATCAAATATGAAATTCTTTAGTTGGGTTGCTAAGGCAGGGAAAATAAAAGGCATCACAGTTCAAACCTTTGTCTTTATTATGGGTGGATATAATTACAGCAAAATAACAAAAAAGCAGGGTATACAGTAGAGAATAACATAGGTTTATGACTAACAGAATACATTTTTACAGAATTGTTTAACAAAAGATTTATTTCATATTTTTCACTTGAGTTTTTTTTCAGAGTGAAAATAAAAAGAAATTATAGATATATTGGCAGAAACAGATACAAGTTTAACAGTCATCAGAGAGAGTGCATGAGAGAGATTTTCTCTGGTCCATAGGTGAGGTCATCTATCTGAAATCCAAGCTCCCAAGGCAACAAAGAGAAGAAGCATTTATTTAAAGAAAGAAAGAAAAAAAAAGGCTCAGCTAAGGTATACAAGATTACACCAAAGCTGTACAAAACACTTGATGTCTACCTCTTTCCTCTCAGCTCACTATAACAAGAAAAATTGAGGTTTGATTTCTTTAATTACAAAAATCTTTATAGACTATAATGGTTGAAAGCAGGGAAATGCCAACATTTGATACAGCTCCCTTGAACATAAGTATTACAATACATGATGTATATGCTCTCTTTTAAGCCAAAGCACTCATGACTTACTCAGCATGCTGGAAGAATGGGCTCAGGGTAAAGAAGTAATATGTGTCATAAATGGTGTTAGTGGAAAGAAGAATACTTCATTTTCTTTAGATATTAGGAGTTACATAGAGAATGAAGCAGAAGTTTAAATCTCCACCAAAAATAAAACAAAAAATAAAATTCGTTCCAATTTCTGCCTCAGCTACAGGTTTTCTGTGATAGTCTTATGAAGTTACATGACAAACCTCTTGTCACTAGTTTTCAGTAATGATTTCATTCTCATTTTTGGTATCTTACACAAGTCTAAAGCTTAATATACATAGTGGTAGGCACCCATATCTATAACTATGTAAATGGGAGAGTGGGTACTTGGTAAAGGCAACAGCCCATATTATTGTATGGCTGGATGCCAGCAGGTCTAAGATGTGCTGCACAACCAGGGCCACAGAAGAAATGATTGGTTCAGGCTTGTCCTTATTTATGAAATGTTGTCCTACATCAGAGAAGGCAACCGTAACTGTCATGGCAGGGCTACCACAGTTTGGAATTCCAGCAAACAGAACGACTACCTATATTGTACAGTGTTTCAATGAATATCAGTAAATACAGTGGGATCACCTTGAAAAGATGTAGGAAAAGGATGTTCTAGTCTCAGTTCTGGGTTGCTGCTTACTCATTACACTGAAGTTATCATGGGTCCTATGGAGTACAGGAAATGACAGGCTATCATAAAACACTTTCAGAAGTACTGGGTGATGTTGCCTGGGTAACATAAATTCTAGCATCCCCTAATTAAAACGCCTAACTTACTTTCTTAAGAGATTCTTTTTTTAAGAATCTTGTTGGCATAATCATCTACCTCATTAAACTGGTTCCATGCCAGTATGACTGAACTCTTGTCAATGGAGTCAAAGCAAAGCAAAACTGATGCAGTGAGGTGAAGAATCAGGAGTAACATGAATAAAACAGTCAAGTTGAACTTTCACCTTCTCAGACTTTTTTCTTGTTAGTATTTATATAATTATGCTTAGCTAGATACTGAAGTGGAAATCAGGATTTGAAAGGAATGATCTGAGACTGCTAGGGTTTTATTTGGAATTTTTTTGGAAGGGATGATGGGGGTTTTTATTTATGTTTTTTTCCCTCTTTAAAATAACTTGCCAACTTCTGGAATTCATTATATTCAACTAATGGATCCAAGCAGTACAGTGCCCAGTGACTACGTCCAAATGGGATTTACTCTTAACAATATGATGATTAGGAAGTTGCATCAAGTATTTCCTATGCGGTGCCAGGAAAAGGCTGAAATTTTGGTATCCTCAAGATCTCACAGCTGAATAAAATTAAGAGGATATCTACTACTGAGTAGTATTTATCATATTGAATAAATTAACTTCTGAAGTTAGGAGTGTGTATTATCCCTTACTCTAAAAAATAAGGGAGTCAGTACTTGAAAACATAGCATATTCCCCTTTGTTTCTCCAAACAGATCAGTTAACACATTGAAAACTACAGGACCAAACTCCATATTTTCACATCTGTATTCAAATTCATATTACCAATTTCCACCTGCCTAAGCATTAGGCCTGCAATACTCTGAAGGAGGCTGTCCAGTTCCACATGTTGGAGCTCTTCCTTTTTCCTGGAAATATTTCAATACTCTTTGGGTCAGAAAAGGAGTGAGTGTAGCTACAGATATGCGAAATGTGCTCAGGCTGGTGCTTGCACTGAGGTCAAATGTCATAGAAAGGCCTGCATGTATAACCCATAGCTCTCATCCTCCAAAGGGGAGCAGCTGCATAAAGACAGTCCTCTGTAAGGA
Organism: Cariama cristata; assembly: GCF_000690535.1. Lineage (NCBI taxonomy): Eukaryota > Metazoa > Chordata > Aves > Cariamiformes > Cariamidae > Cariama > Cariama cristata. The sequence goes on from NW_009616990.1 coordinate 30,787, forward strand.
ACCTGTAAATCGTTCCTTCTCCATGCTAACTCTCATATTGTACTCAGGAATTGTTTAAGAAAGTACTTGTTGGCCTGGACCGAGACAGCACCAGGCACATTTTGAGCAATTTAATATTATAAATAGTCAGATTCCAGTACCTATCAAGTTCCATTGGTGACTTTTTTTGACAAATATGGCCATAACCTCTGTATTTGTATGATACTACAGTTTACATGTTTATGTACATACAAGAAGTTGGAGAGGATCCCAACACCAGTAAATATTTAATACAGCTGTATTGTAATACATATTACAGATACATAATCTTACATTATGACTTCCAACAGATCAGACATCTGAACACTTTATTGTAAGGAGAAAAGTCACAATAGGAGGAAGAGAGATGCATCTGGACATATGACCACATGCAGTATTGGTTAAGCACAACCTATACAATGTTACTATATGGAACACAGACCTTTTTGTTGGTTTCCTCCTTCATTATTTGCAGGGGGATGAAATTGCCTAAACCTCTTACACACTATAATAAGGCAGTCAGGTAAATGTAAATTTCTTATCCTCTTAAAGAGATTTCTCAAGGGCATTACAGGATACAATAGTCTATATTGAATGGATGAATACCATCAGGATTTCGACAGTTACACACAGGCACAGAAGCAGACAGAAGTGAGGCAGAGAGGTCATGATTCCTGAGCAAGGCAATATCATCTTTTTGTGAAACTAATTTATGATGACAAAAACATGTATGGATGTTTATCCACGTTACAGCAAAGCTCCTGAATATATGTTTGGACTTGTTTATGGCTTGCATTTATCAAAACTCTTCAAAACTAGAAAGGGAGACAGGATCCTTGCCTTGAAGAGTTTTCAGTTTATTTTGTGTACATTAAACGTATCTTAATTTTATATAGCCCCCATACAACTAGCACAAATTCTTACTTTAGATTTTGTAATCTCAGTTGGAAAGATACCCCAGAGCTATTAAGACAGCTGTGTCTTTTAACCTTTCTACAATTATGTAAGTGATTCAAAGATGACAACTTTATACCACCTAAATCCATTTACTGCATTTATACAATACTTCAAACTCTTTTGCATAATAGGAGGAAATTTGGAAGATGAAAAATCTGTAATTTTAATGTACAAAATTTCAAGTTTGAAGATCTACTAAAAAGAAACCCAGGAGTGACAGACTGTCATCAGTGTGTGAAAGATTCTGGGAAGGCAAAGTGCAAAGAGGGAATTAATCAGAATGTACAGAAGAAAAAGGGTACTTAAACCTTATTGTCATTCTTCTAGTAAAGTTAAAGTGCGTAAGATGAAACTAGATATGGAGGAAAAAAAGAAAATAAATATACAGAATAATTGGGCTACATCAGATAACCTGAATCAGTGCAAAGTGCATTTGCATCACTAAAAGACATGCATAACACAAATGCTACTAAAAATAAATGCTAATTTTATGATCATTTTATTCCTTGTCCTTCAGCTAGTTCATGTTCAAACACAAAAGAAAGAAAAATAATGCAAGCATATACAGAAGTGCTTTCATGATCCTGAGTATTATCATAATTTTATTCCTGTCAGAAGGTATTGGTAAGCAAGCTAAACCTTACATATTTGTATTGTTTCCCTTCACTGGTTTACTGTATTACTCCCATATTGCATTACTCCTGCAGTTTTTTCCTCACACTTACTGAAGTTCCTATAAAATAGTCAGTATTAATCGCTTTCATTTCTTTCATAGATTCATGGAATCAAAGAATCGTTATGGTTGGAAGAGACCTCAAAGATCATCAAGTCCAACCGTATACCCGTTTGGATGGGTGGGCAGATGTGATAGTATTCCTGAACTGCTGTGTCAAACGTGATCTGTTTCATTTGGACTGATACTACATCGAATGCCTGTAAAAGCATAGCATGGCTTTCATCAAACCTGCCTGCAAAAATAAATCAAAGACTGTTTCAAAAAAGACTTGGGAGGGGAGAAGGGGGAAGTGAAAGAGACACACACCATGAAAAGAAAGAGTTGTCTTAACACACAGTTTAAGAACTTATTTCACCTGCTGAGTGTTCCAAAATGCCTGATTGTCGTGGGTACTTTTTCTCTTCCTGATGACAGATAAAATGCTGGCAAGGTCATAAGAGATGGGAATGCAAGTGCTGTGTGCTCCCCAGCTAAAACTTACTGCAACCAGGAGTCCTTGGTAATTTGCAATCACAGGCTGCCAAGAAAACATAAAACATTCTAAGTCTCTGACTAAAGCTCACTGGTTATTAACTATGTTTCAGGGAAGTAACTTCTTCGCAGCAGTTGAATTGAGGTGTGGTGGCAAGATGAGAATTCCTTTCCTCCCAACCCTGTCCCAGATATGCTAACACGTCTATTAAAGCACCAAAACCTGCATGTGATTAATTCTAGGCTGCACCAGACCATAGTCTTATCTTGATTAAGCCACTATAAATCTAGAATAACTCTACAGATTTTATGCTTCATTGCAACTAAGACGAGAATCTGGCTTATGACAGCAGTGTCACATTAGGAATGTTTCGGGTTTTTTTAAATCACTGCAACATGACAGTATCACCCAGAATGTGGAGTTTGACACAGTCACTCTCTTTGCTTAATCCCCCTGGATCACTTGACCTGGTACTTCTGGGAAATATATTCCAGGAGATTATGCAAAATTCAAATCCGTAAATTGTTGTGTGAACAATAGACTTAACAACTTGATATCCTATAAATTTATTTTCTAGACCTTCCTCTGAAATGAATCAAGCTCTATTCCTTTTCTACCTTTCTTTTCTCTGATCATTCTTTAGCTTGCAACAAATACCGTACCACCCTGAAACCCAGCTCTCTGTAATGTACTCTGAGTACTGGCAGAATGAGAGTCAGCATATGCTTTACCAGTTTCCAAGTTCTATGTGTGTTGCTGGACAGCCAACAGATCAAACAGAAAATGTAACTATCAAGTCCAATTTACAACCTTCTTTTACCAGAAAAGAGAATACCTTCTCTAACTAGTTATTTTTATTAAGATGTTGGAAGTTCAGCCTTTTGAAATCTCTAGCCTTCAGCTTCACTTGTTGAAACTCAAGGCTTTTATACATTATTTGAGGTAACTGGCAGAGAACAGTCATTTCTGTCTTCCCTTAGCTTGTTCCTGTCTTAGGAAGCCATAATAAAAGCAGAGTTGAGGAGATTCTTTTTGTGAGAGAGTGTATGCTAATTCATTAGCAACTTTTTCTCTTCCTGGACCTGTATAACATCTTGCCAACTCATTAAAGGAAGTGGAAGATGGTACTTCTAGGAGCCCACTTCTTCACACTATGACATGACCCTATGGGCACTCATCATTTATCAGCTTCTTCCCATACCTTAAATGTGGAAAAAGCATTTATAGTTATATCTCTTTTCTTTTTCCTGGACTTTTTAACAAATCACAAAGAATATGAAAATACATTAAACTGAAAATACAGATCTGTCCAGCAATGCCTCAAAATGAAATCATGATGAAGTATAAAGTCAATATAAAATATTAAATCAGTAAAGTGCTGAAGTTTTCCCCTAGCAGGCCAGTTTTCAGACATTCATTTCCCCATCACCTTTTACTCCTCTCATTTTTAGATACCTAAACTTTCTGTCTATAAAGGAGCAGAATCTTATGAAAAAGTTTCTCTCATGCTCCTCTTCCCCCATGCAAAGTTGTAAAACTTTCCACTTTCCTCTCTGCTTTGGAAATTTGTGGTATTGCTTCTTCAGTGACCTCCTTTCAATTTGCTGAACCACTTCTTTAAGACAACATCACATCTGCTGTGAATGGCATCCTCTTATTTATGATTATGGCGAGTCACTCAGCTTGATCCAGTCAAAGGAAATTGGAGGTTTATCTTTTAATACTTTTCGATTGTCAGAAGTTAAGGTTAAAAAAAAAATCTTCACAAGGGAGACATAAGCCCCCATAAAAAAAAATAGTGAGCTAGGTTACTGTCTTATTTATGATTTTCTCACAAATATGAAAATTGACTGACTTCAGAAGGCTTTACTTTGGTTGTCACTTATTCATTTACTTAAAAGTCTATGTGAGAATTAAGCCCTTTATGTCAGTAGCCATGAGTGACTTTGTTCTTTTAGGTTTTCCAAGCATTCAAGTCTGTGGAACTTAAAAATACCAGAGAGAAAAATCCTATCAAACATATACAGACAGTAAGTGTAAGAAAGCAAACAAGAGTAAAAAATGGATTACAGATGCTTAAAGGAATTTTCAGTAGATTTCTCTTTCTTCGTCTCTTCGGTATTCAGAAATAATCAGCTTCCCTGAGAGAGGTGCATGTTTTTGTATAAGAAACATAGTTACAATACAGATCTTGTCTCATCTCATGTACAAATGTAACTTAAGGTTATCGTGTTTTATATATTTCAGTTCTGAACTGTGCTGTGTGTGTAGGGCTGTCAGCTGCTTTATCATAAACAGCAAATACAATTTTTCTTGTCCAAGTAGAAGCATTTATGAGAACTGAAGCCTCCATCTTACTCACTCACAATCGATCTTTCATAAAAAGATCTCTATCCATCATTCTCAAATACAGCCAAAATTTTATTTTGTTTAAGAATACATTACTCTGCATTTCCTCTGATGAAAGTACACAAAATAGACCTTTGCTGACACTTTGTTCTGTACCATCCATGCCCAAAATATAGCCTGTGCTTTGTAGAACAGACCATGTAATTGTCCCCAGGAAAATGGGAGCATGTTTATTACTCTCTACACATTTTAAAAATTAGTGCTACAGGTCTATAGACAGGATACAAAACAAAGAATGACTTACAGTGTTTCAACGTAATGCAAAAGAAATTATTAAAGATGAAAAAGCAAATGCATTTTGAGATTCTACTTAGTGGATTCCCAAACTTTTCCCCTCACAGTTTTGATTTGCTTAAATTAACTGTGGAAGTATAATTAAATCTCTTTTATTTATTAGATACAAACTTTACCCAAAAATATGAGAAAATGCACTGAAAAGTTCTAATATATGCTTTCATTTTAAATCAGAAACATGAATTTATACCATACCTGATTCTAGAATATAGGTCTGAATCATCCATGTACATTTCTGTACTTGGTGTTCACATAAACAGAAAATGGCTTTTAGATTTTAGAGGTAGTAGATATCTATCTTGTATGAACTGTTCTGAGGGATCCCTACCTTGAGTATAGTTTTGAATTAGTTCAAAAATACAGTTTTAAAATAATCTATGCTTAGGTAGTCCCAACTGATAAATTAAGAATGTATGCTGTGCTTCTCTTCAGCCTCTCTGGCACTCAGAATATGACATTCTTTCCTGAAGATTATTTAATTCATAATATTAAATATACATAATCCAGGTTTTCTTTCAACTTTTAATCATCTCTCATCTAAATTTACCATTTAACAGATGTATAAATGACTCCACAAAGTTACAGTTAAGATTCTAACAGAGGATATAATTACAGAGGGAGGGAGGGAGGGAGAGAGAGAGAGAGAAAGCCAGGAAAAGATTCAGGGAAAGGAAGGGGGATCACTAGAGAGTGGTATAAAAGAGAAGTAATGTCTAGAATATTAAAGAAATCTAAGAGGAGTTTCAGTCAGTTGAGAGGTAATTCAAACAAAATAGAGAAAGCAATAGACGTTGCTTAAATCCTGACTTTCATCCTTTTTTCTCTATTCAGTCTTGTCGTATTACTATTGATTACATATATATTATAAAAGCCTGTTAAATAATAGCTATTAAATGATCATGAATGGTTTCAAAGACTGCATTTCATCCCTGTGTCAGTGAAACAATTTGAATGAACAGCATGGTATGTGTCCACTGAGTGATTTGATTATTAATTTTACACAGCTTGCAGGGATTTCTTTAAGACCTGAGATTCTGGAACAACACTAACTTTGGATAACCCACTTGTCATTTTAGTAGTTTTTAGTTTGCATGGATATGAAGAAAAGCTTTTCTAAGTAAAAAAAGACCCTAGAAAATCAGTAAAATGAGAAAGAAAATTGTAATTTTACAGTTCCCAGAGGTGTTGATTTTAATATTGGGATAACTTTTATACAACTGCTAGGCTCATGAGTTCATTTTTCCCTAAAGCCTCAATTTCCAGTATGCTTCTAATTTTCACTTTTCTTGAAATAAATATTGACAGTGTTGCATACCATAGACCTATAGCTGATCTCTGTCAAGATGGCTTGATTTGAAGGATATATTCTTCTTGGGAAAGACTGCCTCTTTCCAGGTTTGTGTTTTGGTTAGGTTTTTTTCCAGTGAGGCAGGCGGGAGAGACTGTTACATTCTCTCATATTCCGTGTTAGATAAACTTTAAGGAAATAGAAGGGTACAGATAGTAGGAAATAAACATGGATCAGGGATATTGAAGGGATACAGAAGATGGAATAGCATGTGAAAAATGAGAATATATATTGAATGTATGGAAAACTGAGGGGAAGCAGAGATTAAATTGTTAGAACATTTAGTAACATGAAAGTCATAAAAAGTTGTCAAAAGTTAGGGACAAGGATAGAAAAGGGTAGTCTGGACAGTATTTGTCCCTTCTGAACAGTTAGAAACCTACTTTCCTGTGTTTACAGAAATGCAGACTTGCAGATGAACCTGGCATAATCAGCAAAAGGTAGTTGCTTCCTGAAGGCTCAGAAGTTAAAAGGCTCATTTTTGATTCCATGATTTAAACCAGTCTCATTTTTTTGTAGGGAAGAAGGGAGGGAAAGCTGTCAAGTTGTTTGACGGCTTGACTTTGGCAGTATTACCCTTTACACAGGGACGAATTTCACCCTAAACAAACTCAATATGATCTGCAATAAATTATGCTTACTTTTTATGATGTATTCATTTACACTCTACAATGCAGTAAGTGAGATTCTGCTGTAAACCATGCCAGAACACATGGTTGTGTGAAAGGGAGAAAAGAGCTGAATAGGAGAAAAGGGGGAAAAAAAAAAGACATATATTAATCTATGACTTTTTAAGCAAGGTGGAAAACAGAATTCTAATCCACTTTTCAACTGTGTAGTCATGGATGCACTCGTAAGAGAGAAGTAGCAATATGTTTATTGATGTAAAACAGCGACTTAACAAAGTTTAATAGTAAATGCAACAGTGGTTTAACAAGATTGGATGACCAGGTACATTTGATGATTTACTGCATAGAGGACAAGGTCAGACAAAACTGTCAGGGACACCCTCCGGTTGAGTCACAAGATTCGGAGACGACTCCCTTGGTTTCTAAACTCCTGCTCAGAGATGAGCCTGGGTGTGGTTGGATCCAAACCTAGTCCTGGACTTGATCAATGGTTTATGTCTAAAGGATTATAAGTGCACAATCAACTCTTTATATCACTTAACTAAGATTTCAAAGTTTAGCATGCTATTAATCACTTATGGAGAATCTGTTGCAGCAAGGATTCTCTCAACCTTGAGGAGTAACCTTGAGAAGCATCCCTACTCAAGGGGAGATCTTGGCTTGCAGTCCACTGCCATGCAGGAGAGTTCAACGGGCCCTGGGCTGTTCACTATTAATGAAGTAAGATAATTGACTTATTGTCGTATTTGCTTATCAACTACAGGTGTTAGTTTCTTCCAAACTTGACTTGAGTCAGGTCTGAGTGTGATTAGGCGAGTACATTGCTCAAATTAACCCTTGGCTATTGTTTTGTTATCTGTCTCCCCTAATCCACATTGAGTGGGATGCAGCCATCAAGACTGAACTCATTCATTATGACCACTACTGGTGGTTATCACTTGAGCGGAGTTATGGGAAATAGAGGTCAGATTTGGAGGGTGGTTGAGGGGTACACTATGACAGTAGTATAAAAAAGACACTATCTCCACCTCACAAAAATCAATGTGGACATGTGAATGCACATCACCAAATTTTACTCATAGTTAGTCTTGTAAGAGAGTGGATTTTCTTCTTTATGGTAGATTTTTTTGTTTGTCCTGGTTTCGGCTGGGATAATTTTCTTCCTAGTAGCTGGTGTAGTGCTGTGTTTTGGATTTAGGATGAGAATAATGTTGATAACACAAAGATGTTTTAGTTGCTGCTGACCAGTGTTTACACTAAGTCAAGGACTTTTCAGCTTCTCATACTGCCCTGCCAGCAAGGAGGCGGGGGATGCACAAGAAGTTGCCAGGGAACACAGCCAGAACAGCTGACCCAAGCTGGCCAAAGGGATATCCTATACCATATGATGTCCTGTAGAACAAAAAAACTGGGGGGAGTTGGCCAGGGGGTGGCAGCCCGCTGCTCAGGGACTGACTGGGCGTTTGTTAGCAGGTGGTGAGCAATTGCATTGTGCATCACTTGTTTTATATGTTCTTTTACCATTATTATTATTATTTTCCCTTCCTTTTCTCTCCTATTAAACTGTTCTTATCTCAGTCCACGAGTTCCACATTTTTCTGATTCTGTCCCCCATCCCACTGAAGGAAGTGACTGAACAGCTGTGTGGTGTTTAGCTGTCTGCTGGATTAAACCAGGACATTGGACTATAATATCTGGCAGTCTTTCCTCTTGCTTTTTGGTTTGGTTAGGTTTTTGAGTTTTTTTTTTTTTTTTTTTGGTGACTATTGTCTTGTGTTTAGTCTACCTTTATCACAAAACCTATTTTATTCCTTCTTTTGTCTGTTTGTCTGTCTATCTATCTGTCTGTCTATCTGTCTAGCAGAGATTGATTGCCATTTGGCTAAACTCAGTTTGAAGCGGTCTGATTTTCAAATGTTTTCGTCAGTAACTTGACCTAAAGGGCACAATTCATGAACTGATATAATAAATTTGGTGGTGATGAAGGCATTGTGGAAGACAAAATTGAAAAGTATTTCAAATAATCTTGAACATTAAAGGAAACCCGAAAAAAAATCTCATTAAATAGAGTCTCTATCCAGGAATGAGGATGAGGAAATGTAGTGTTGTGGTTTAACCCTGGCTGACAACTAAGCACCACTCAGCTACTCACTCACTCCTCTCTCCCCCAGTAGGATAGGAGGAGAATTGGAAGGCTATAAGTGAGAAAGAAACTCATGGGTTGAGATAAAACCAGTTTAATAATTAAAAAGATGTAATAATAATTTAAAAAAAAATTGTAAGGAAAAGAGGAAAAAAACACACACACAAAAAATCCAGAGAGAGGAAAATAAAACCCAAGAAAGATAAGTGATGCAAATGAAAACAATCGCTCACCACCAACTAACTGATGCCCAGTCAGTCCCTGAACAGTGGTCTCCCTGCCAACCTCCCCCTCAGTTTTATTCCTGAGCATGACATCATGTGGTATGGAATATCCCTTTGGCCAGTTGGGGTCAGCTGTCCTGACTGTGTCCCCTCCCAATTTCTTGTGCCTCTCCAATCTACTTGCTGGTAGTGCAGTGTGAGGAGCAGAAAGGCCTTGATGCTGTGGAAGCCCTGCTCAGCAGTAACTAGAACATCCCTGTATTACCAACACTATTTTTAGCACAAATCCAAAACATGGTCCCATACAAGCTACTGTGAAGATATTTAACTCTGTCTCAACTAAAACCAGTACAAGTGTCTTTACAAGTACAATTTGAAGATGATTCAGCATCTCATTATCATACTACTGTGAGGAAACCACCGTTATATTGATGAGTTTAAATAGGAATGTCATTATTTGTAACAGGCAACACACAATGACAAAAATTGCCAGAAGAACAGAAAACCTAACCTACAAGGAAAGGTTGAAAGAAATAGGATTATTTAACCTAAGAAGAAAAGATTCTTAAGGGATACATGATCTCAGGCTTTAGCAAAGGTAGAGCAAGGTAGAAACTGTTTTCTGAGTCCAGTGGGAAATTCAATGAGAAATGAGATGAGCTAATTGGAAGGAGACCTAACCGTAAATACATTATAAATACCATAAAGGCATTGGGGAGTTCTGCAGTAGATCACCTGTGAATCTGGTGGAATCTCCTTCCCTGGAAGCTTTCAAGAAGATGCTGGACAAGCAACAGTCAGAAACTGAGATAAAACTAATTCTGGTTTTGAGAAAAACTCTGATGTACTGCTCCTCTATGTTTTTTTCTACTTAATTTTCTATTATTCTGTTAAAAAAAGCCACTGTGATAATAGATTTTTCAACAGTTTATTCTGTCTTGTCCAGCTTTTCCACATTTATAGACAGGGATATTCAATTTGGAAATTTATATTTTTAACAAAATCAGGGTGAATAAATATTCTATACTTATGTTATAACTTAATGTTTTTAAACGTGACTTAGTAGTGATTATCCTGATAAATTTCAGGGTATGGTTTTACTTTCAAATATAGTTATTCAACTACTATGAGTAAAAAATACTGAGAAAACAAGATCCTCTTTGGTACAATGAAGTCATAGCATAAAGGTTTATTTCACCCTTTTAAACTAGTGCTTTATGAAAAAGGTGACGCAGGGGGTAAGATAACAGGGTAACTGACTACTGAGATGATATTTTTTAAACTTTATTATTGGATAAAGCTCAAGAACATACAGCTAATGCACTATTTATTTACATAACTGGCCTTTAAGTTTATTAACTGTATATTTTATTTTGCGGTTTTTAGGATCTAATATTTAAAATCAACTTGTATTCTGTTGTGAGCCCAGGAATATTCATTTCACTCATCATAACAGAGAGCATGACAATACTCTCTTCTGCAAAAAGGATGGAATGATTTTCTAAGTTTCAGGCTTTAAATTATTTTTGTCTTTTCACTCCCTGGCAAGCATTTACACATTAAGAATGACAGTTATTCCTCTAAAATTGAGTGAAAAGTTAAAAAAATAAAATCTACTTAATAATCACTTCTTGCTATTGACTAACTTTTAACTTTCCCTTCTCATTAGATGATGAAAGCAACTTAAATCAGATAGGTGCCCTAGTGTCACCGAAATCAGGAATAAAACCACCTAACACCAATGTAGTATTAAGAAGCAGGCACTCCTTTATTGCAGAGCTGGATGCACAGGGGACCGCTCCACCTATTGTGCATGCCCAGTTGTTACCTTGAACAGGTTATATA
>NW_009616991.1:0-2500 GCF_000690535.1 Cariama cristata
CCTGTTTTAGCCAAACCAGGACAGCAGGGAACACGAATCACAGAATCACAGACACCTCCAGGGATGGGGACTCCACCACCTCCCTGAGCAACCCATTACAATGCCTAACAAATTTAGAAGGGTTTAGAAGACGACATGCAGTAATTCAAGTCAAAGCAGGAGATGAAAATCTCAAATATTACTTGATGAAATACTTGTGTTTCTTTCTCTCTTAGTTTATCTCCCTCTCCCCGGCCAGTGCTATGACCAGCATGGCAGTGCAGGGTGGGGGAAAGGAGGGAAAAGGCAGAAGATACATGAAAGTATCTGATCTGTCACAGATTAGTAATGATTTTTTTTTTTCCCCAAAAGGAGATGGAAAAATGTAAAAAAATTATGCCAGATTCTGACACAGGAGATACCAACTGTTTGGAAGAAGAGATGAAAACAATAAAGGAGTAAGATACAAAAAAGTGGTGATGCATCTACCTCTTTTAATTTTATTTTTCAAGCACAGGTTTCTTTACCCTAATTCCTCAGTCTTCCAAAAGCACATTTTATTTCATTAGGTACACTTTATTTTCATTAGAACATATACAGAAAGTAACACTGTACAGAGATAATATCTTAATCCTGTGGGCTGTTCTGCCACATTATTCCTTTAGGGCTTATTTGCCTGACTGTAATGCTGTACTAATACGGCTACCTGTTATGCTATGGCTGCTTTAAGTTCAAAAGCTTGCTTTGTTTCTCTCTCAAGCATTTCTCATCTCAGGATGCAACAGTTCTGTTTTTCCTCCCTGTTTTATCTTTCTTGTGAAAAACAGAGATAGCACTTTCTTACCTCACTGGTTTTTTATGGGGATAATATATCAAAGATTGTAGTATACCTATGTTCTTCATCCTATAAGCATATGCAAAGTAAGCAAACTGACAGTGCAGCAAAATTATAATTTACACTACTCCATATGCACGGATTCAACAACATTCAATCACAAATTTGCTGTTATATAACAAGGAAAAAGAGAGTTGTTCACACTGCCAATCATCCCCTTGAAAACAACATGCGATGGGCAGAAAAGGGTTTCTACAGCTGTGATTGTGGGAGCACAGCCCTGCCCAGGTCACAACATTGCCAAAATTCACATTCCCTTAAAGTGCAGATATTTCTCCATTGGACTTTTTTGCCTATTCTGTTTCTACCTCCCTTACATCTTCCTAAGTTTTAATTATCCCATGAGTAAAGTCAGATTTGACAACTGAATGAACAAGAAAACTTCTGACCCCTTAATTTATTCCTCTTTCCAAAAAGGCAACAGTGCTGGGCAACCGGACTTGTTGCATGCACAAGTAGTGCTTAAGTAACACTGATATTCTGACTTCTGTTAATGAATTTTGCAGCTTTTGCTCTAAGATTTCTTTGGGAAAAGAAGGAACTTCCCTGTTCCCATGAAAGCAATGCATCCCCACATGAAAATTCATCAAGTCTTTATTTTTGTAACAGTGAGTGTATGACAAATCCACTTGCATGACAATATTATGATAGATGAAACATAATATGAGATAATAATAATAGTTTTGAAAATCTTCACATATATGCAGCATGCCAACAGTACTACTGCTACTGGGTGTGTGGGAAACGTCTGTATGTAGGCTATCAAAATTTTCTCATTCTTGAATCTGCAATACAAAGACTCAAAGCACCAATCCAGAAAGTTCTGCCAAACAGTAAATGGAAGAGCACTAAAATAAATACAGAACTGCGCTGAAGGTGTGTGTGATGCACAGCACTACAGTAACATATTGGTTACACTGCAATGGCAACAGTCCTGCTCTGAGGTCATGGGACAGAAGAATCTCACTTCCAGAAAGTCACAGTGTGGTTGACAAAACATGTGGTAAAGGTTCAAGCTGCCCTCCCAGGTCACTTCTAGTGGGAATTTTAAAAGATTTATTGGGTTGTCTTTCTTCTGTATCTTTTCTCGATTTGCTTTAACCTAGTTGCTCTCTCCTGTCAGAGATTATCATTTTAAAGAAGGGAAGGAAAAAAAGAAGTTTCCAAGCAAGAGCTAAAGAAAATCTCCCATTTTTGCAAAGGCTAAAGGTAGATCTTCGACTGATGGGACTAGAGTGATGCTAGCAAGAAGTGGGAAATCCTTAAAAACAGCTCTAATGCAGACCAGGCTACTGTGCCTGGTTCAACCCTGTACATGGTTTATTTTGACTCCTTAAATGATTATCGTTTTTTCAAATAAACAGGTCCGATTGAGTTCTTTCAAGAAATGCTTCATATGTTTCTCAGATACACGAAGAGAATTTCCAGCAGTTACCTCAACAATATTCAGTGATAGCCTTCCACAGTAGCTTCAAAGTATTTGCTGTCGCTCTGAGAAGAGCTCACAGGTATGAAGCTAAAAAGCACTATTTAAGTGAGCATCATTTCCTCTAGACCTGCACATTTTTAGCCAACCAAAGACTTTGTGATTCCATACTGTTTTAAAGCACTAATCAGAGCATGATT
>NW_009616991.1:7500-30569 GCF_000690535.1 Cariama cristata
ATTTTCCACCGGAGGTGTTATTTTGTGCCCATCAAATCTCTTGCCCATAGAGCGTCTTGCAATTTTGTGTGGGCAAGTCCCTTAAAAGTGTTGGTTATTCAACTGTTTAAAGTGTGTTGAGACTTTAGACATAAAAGCTCAGTAATGTGACACACTGGTTTCTTTTGGAAAGCAGGGACCATGGCAACACTGGAGATGTATATGTTAGGGGGCAGGGGGGGAGAAGAAAGGAGAGAAAGAGGGGAAGAAGGACAGGAGAGGCCCAGACCATCAGGCTTTGCTACACACTTATATTTTCAATTATATTTAATTACAATTAATATATAAAGAAGTCAGTGCTGGGCTGAACTGGCAATGCTGCTCCTTTAATTCAGCCAGTGCATTTGTACATATTAAAAACATTACACAGCAGGGGCTATAATTTCACATGCTGCCATCTCTAGACCACTACAGCAAAATACAAAAGAGACAGCATGTGTGCCGTACCCCTGCATGTCATGTAAAACAAGGAGGTTGCCTGTAGTATGTGTGTGTGCAGTAAGAGAGGGCCAAATGCGGCTCTTCTGAAATGTTAATGCTCTCATAAAAATAAACAAACTTCAGCAATATACAACATGATTCCAATTAGTAGCTCGATCAGAATAACTTGGCATTGTCTATTGGCTTTATACCAGGCAGCCAGCGAGATGTCAGACGGAGGAGTCCATTCTCCTCTCTGTGTGTGATCAGTTCCCATTACTGGTAATGGAAGCCACATACACATAAGGGAATAATATACCCCTTCATGAGAAAGGCTCTCCTTGGTGAATTGAAGGTGTATAATGTTGTGGGTGTTTTTCATTCCCTGTCTCTACTATTGTGTTTCTCCTCAGCCCATTCAAATTATTTCATATGGACAAGTGGCACACAGAGTTTGGTCCTGTTTTCATTAAATCAATCGTAGAGCTCCATTTTGCCTCAATGTAAGCCAAGCTGGGTCCAGAAGTATCCTTCCTTTCATTTTCAGAATTATTCCTTACTTTCAGAAATAATTATTAGCCTTTTACCCTCTTCTTTGCCTTTAGTGTGTGGAGTTAAATATGTTTTAGCTCTCAGCTCTGATTTCTTCCTGTGTAAATAAGACCACTAGAGTTGTTCCAAATTTACGGAAATGCTACTCAGGGAAGACATTAGCACCATGTATGAACTTTGTAAATACTTTGGGCTTTGCTAAATATCTCTAACTTCCAGTTTTCCTCTGTCACAGATTTCTGCTAAATTTGCCAAGCAGGGGGTAAGTAGGGGGCAAAAGAACATAAAATCCAGGTGACAACACATGTGATGAAACAGGTAGAGTCCTTCTGATTGACCAGACAGGTGTGCTAGAAGAAGAAAAGAGTCAAAGCAAAGTGAATGCTCATTTAAATAAATGTAGTCATAGATGTCATCAAAGCTACATTCTTCATTATACATTTCTTACTTGCCTTCCATGCAACATACATTTTCAGTGCAACAAGTACAGCTGTAAACAATCTTATGTGTTATTTAAAGTTGTCTCAAAACCTATGTGACATAGAAGTTGATTTCAAAACGGTGAAATAATCTACTGATGTCCCATGAACCCTCTACTGTTCCAAGGCTTTGTCTACATTAACAAGACAATAGAAGATCTACAGAGCAAAACAGTTGATGCTCAGGACTTCATGTCCACTGCATGTATGTTTGTGGGACTTTCTTCGGAGTAGCTCTAACCTGGTCCCACAGACTAAAAGCCCATTAGCACCTCTCAGTTTCGTGTCGCCTGAGAGGATTCTAATTTACATACTCCGCTACATAATCCAAAACCTGGTCGGTGGGGACCACCAGGAAAACCACTTTAAAAGCACATTGCTGATGAGAATTAAATGCTAGCAGACCTACCCTGAGATGATCTGACAGATAATTATACTTGTCTTGATCAAATGTGTTAGATATCAAAGTTTTGACACTTGAGTCCAGTAGCAGTTGCTATGATTATAATTCTTTACAGAATAAATTTCAGTGCTCTTTACACCTTCTCCTTCAGTATGTGCCATTGTTGCTTTCAGTGTCTCTCTTTTCCCTTGATTTTCCTTTCCTCAACTTCCTGTTACACATAGACCTTTACATCAACTGAGGGAAAGCAGGTTCTTCAAGACTTGCTGGCCCAAAGTGCAGAACAGAACGGTAAATTAATTTTTGCACAATCATGACAGGGTAAAACATCCGGTTAAAGTCACACTACTGATATGAAAGAGAGTTCAATGTGCTTTTCATACTGAGTTTTTCAAAAGCACTAATTTTGCCTACCACAACAGTAGCAGCAAAATCAGGTAAACAAATCAGGTTTCTAGTCTCATAGAATGATAACATTTAAAATACCATTTTTTAAAAACCAAATTCATTAGGATGGAAAAAATTAGCACTTCTTATTCTCTTTTACATCAATCATATACATTAAAACTTTTTAAAGTTTTATGTCCTAGCTCTATGGCTATCAGACCATGCCAGCCTAGTTGCAAATACAGAACTGAAACTGCATAACACCTAATATGACAAATATGGCATTGCCCTGTCAGTCACTTCTGAATCCTGTCGACAGGCTTGACTTATAACCTCTGACCATGACTAAAATAGGCCACCTGAAATAGAGTACATAGTTATTTTGAACTGCACTGGGTTTAAGAGGAATTTTCAATTTCAAGTGGAATTCCTACCAAAGGTCAAACTCTCCTGTCCCCACTTGGCACACAGTTTTCCAGAGGAACTGAAGACACGTAAGTCTCACTTCAGAAGAGCAAAGTTCCCATTGCACATAGAACAAAAGAACAACCAAAAGTCATGCTGAACGCCAAACCAAGCATGTGTATTTTAGAGACAGAAGGGAGCATCTTCTGAGCTCTCTTACATGAGTGCAAACAAACTGTTTTTGGTAACATAGCTGATGTCTGTTTTTCAGACCCTGACAGATACTATGAACTGAAGGGAAATAAGTAGATGACTAGAAGATTTTGAAGGTACTTCATATTTTTTGAATGATCCCTGTGGGAGTCTGGCATTTGACTTGAAAAGCCTTTGGAAAAATGATTTCAACATTCATTTTTTTGTTCAGAAAACTGAAACCCTGAATGAGTACGTTAAAGCCGATTTAAAAGCCTTTTCATGAGTAGCACATTCCTCTTCCTGTGGTTTCCCTATGTACATATGTAACTCCCAAATATTTCCTGGTTCATATTCTCCAAAGCTTAAAGTGTGCATGGGTCATCTTTAGACAGCTCTTAGCCAAGGATGAGTCAAATCAGTGAGAATGAGAGTAGCTACTACAAGCACTTTACTTGTTCACCGGACATCAGGCAGATGTGGGGATAAAACTGTCAAGTGCAAAAACACAAAGAGAAATATTGCTATTTTCTATTATTCACATTCTTCCCATGAGCTGTTTGCTCAGTTGCCATGGCATAGGCAGTGAGATTTTATAATTTTTCCCCTGCCTGCCATGTGCTCATGCAACAATGTGAATTTAATCAGTCCAGACAGTTGGTTGTGTTTTGTCCATGTGAGTGGAATAAAACTTTTCTCACCAGCTAAACCCACAAAGTATCTAAAAGCCATAAATAATCAGTAACTCCTATGACTTGCACCTGCTTGCTTTATTTGACCAAGGATACAGAAAGGCTCATATAATGAACAGCGTTCCCAAGCATTAATCACCTCTGATTGCTTATAAAACTCAAAGTAGATGTTATGTTTAAAATACCAGATGCATTATTTTGTTTCTTTACTGCACCTAGATTTTAGTCAGGTCAATGTTGCAGCCTTACCTCCCTCAGTAATATTAACCTTGTTTCAAAAATATTTGATGGGGAAAAGGACATGTTCTAGGTAGAAAACAAATTTCTAGTTACCTATTAATCATAACAGATGTATTCTTCTAGTACATCCTAACCAGCAAAAGGAGGTGGAAAAGATGCAAAAAAATAGCTGGAGAGAAACTAGAAAGCACTGTGAGAGAGATTTCTGCCAAGCTTATGCGGAACCAAGTATGTGCCAGCTTGTACAAAACAATACAACTTTATTTTGTATAGCGTCTTTCATCCAAAGTGTATCCCAAAACCACTTTAGAGGAGTTAAACAATACAGTTACAGAGATAAATAATAGCAGAGGGAGAGCAAAATGAACAGATATGTGCAAGTCAGAAAAGATATATTTTCAGCTGAGATTTGGAATGAGAGCTTTATAGGAACATTGGAGTCTGTTAGTTTTAGCATTTTTCTAAACAGAGCTTAGCAATGCCTATAGAGAAACAAATCAGAGCGAAAGTGGTAAATGCTAGGAAATTCAAAGGTATGGCTTCATTAAGTCCTGCAGGTTCAAAATTAAACCAAAATCAAAAGCCAACAGAGTGGTTTAAAAATTAAGGCAATCTCTCAATCTTTACATTTCTGGCTTTATGCCATTCATTCAGCTCTCTAATATTTGTAGTTGATTTCTCTAAATTGAAAAAAAAAAAAAAAGAAGAAAAATAAAATAATGGGGCCAAGCACTGAGTGCTCTATGATGTAAATATGGCGCAGCTTCACAGACAATAAAAAGTGTACATCAGAGAGCAAAATTTGACCCAAAATAACTTTCTTGGAACCTAGCAAGCAAATGATGTTGTCTGTTTGGTAACCAGGGCTCTAATCCTCTGGTGAAGCCCTGGCAGGTACAGAAGTTGCCTATTCAGTTCTCCTGCATTAATCAGAGCCCTGGTTGCCCACCAGTTCTGATGTTATACACTTAATAACAGCAGGAGAAGGATATTGAGAGGAAGGCAGAGTGCACTGACCTCAGGAAGGGTCTGTATGGACACAGCAGTACATGGGTGTTGTTCTCTTGGTGGGACTGGCGCTTATATAGCAATTCCCTTTGTGGCTAACTGGAAAGCCTTTAAAGGAATGGGCAAAATTCAAATCCAAGATTAAAATAAAATCAGTTACCTCTTGAGTAGACCAAACCAACATCAGTCTGTAACAGACCCTGGAGAAATATTATGGTCTCAGTTGCTGGCTTGGAAATCTAAGAGAAATATTTCTGCCTAAACTGAAATAAGCTTTCTATGACTTATCTGAAAACATGGATGTTTGTAAAGGGAACTGATTCCACAAAGCCCTGGAAGAACTCTCAATGCCACCAGTGTTTTAAATAATAGAGCTTAATTCAATAGTGGCATAAGCAATGAGTGCAAGTGACCAGGAGAAGCAAGTGTATGCCTCAAAGTGCATCAACTTCCACCAAAGTCACATGCAGTGAACATGCAGAGGTTGTTTATAGCATATGTATGAAAAACTGACCTGCAGCTGTAGAGGAAAAGACATAGCAAATTCAGAGGGTATCAGCAGTGGTAAAAAACCACAAAACAACTTGCTTTATTTGTTGATTGCTGGCTAACTGTATACCATTTTCAACAGGCATTGCCAAATCTGCTATTGTCACATTATCTGGAGGTCTTTGTTTACACGTTTGTACTCACACCTGCTTTGTAGCCTCTGGAGAACAGGTCATTTGGCACTATTATTTTTGCCACTAGTAAATATTTCACAAAAAGAGGGTGCTTATTTTTTGAGACAAAATTCCAGAATGCTTTACCTGATCCTGTAGTTGAGGTTGAATAGTTGTTCTTATTTCAACCCCTCACTTTCTCTGAGAGCCCTTTCCTCAATCCATATGCTTGTTGTAGGTGTTCAGTGAATGATGACTTCGTGTATAAATCAGTGTGCTGCTTCACATGGAAAACTCTATTTGCTGAGCTCATGACATTTTCTGTGTGTAGCAGTGGGAGCCAGCTGCTGTTGAGAACTGTATACAAAGGGCACATAAATTGCTGGGTGTCATGGAAAAATTTATGCACAGGCTACATGGTTTTCCATACAAGTTTCTAAGTGTTTTGTATGGATGCAGGAAACAAGCAAATGTCTGTATAAGTCTCCACCTCAGTCATTGCTCATCTTGAAGCAGCAACAGGGATGAAGACCTGGGCTTTGTACTGCTCCCCAGCTTTACAGGATAGGTTTATAACATGCCACGGAAAAAATATCTCTTTCTGTCTCTTGTTTTACATCTTCAAGTGATTTAAAATTGTATTCTCTGAAAATTAACATAATCTCAAATTAAAATATTCTTCTTTTTTAAAAAAAAGAATCACATTGCAGGGAACAAGAAATGTCCACCATGACATTGTATAAACCAAGGCAGGGTACAAAATAGAGCTGAAGGTCTATAAACCCCAGTAACTGCCTCCTCTGAGAACCCCTTCTGCAGATTTTCCTTACAGGACCAGACTTCATTTTCTTTTTTCATTGCAAACTTGCCATTTGTGCAACCTTTATTTTTGTACCCTTGCTACTCATTGTAATAAATGGTCTTATTCTCTTTAGGCCTTGCTCCTGCTTGTATCTTCTGACTTAACTCCTCTTTTCTTCAAGGGAAATGCCAGAATTTAGAATCAGCCAGGAAAAAAATGACCTTTTGAGGAAACACAAGTAAAACCAACGCTTTATTTACGCTAGGTTCTTATGTACTGGTGTTTTGCTGTAGGGAACCAAACGTCCAGTGTGATTATGGGAAACCAGGGTGCCAACACCACAGTAACTGCTGCAGCTCCGTGATTGACTCCGTCTCTCTCTCTAGAAAAGGCCTGGTGCTGTACTCTTGGGGTAGGTAAAGAGTTCATACTATGAAGAAGAGCTTTGCCCTAGTAAGTAATGCAGTTGTATCAATGTAGAGGGTTTAAAAAAAATAAGTCATATCATTATAACAAGTAGAGTAATGGAAGGACACAACAGCAACTTAATTGAGGAGGTTTTACTGTGAGTCAGGATAGCCGAGTTACATATAACATTCTCCAAACATGGATTATGAATCTCAATTCTGTCATCATACAAGAACTTTCCCTTGAAGTAACCTTAGCATTTAGTTAGAAAAGCTAACAAAGAAAAAATTATTCTTTTTTTTTTCCTCTCTCCATGCATGCATTCATGCATCTGTGTATATATTTACATAAAGAGTATTGTATAAAGTTAGCCTCACAGTATTTGTCAATACAGGATGTGAGTAAAGATAATTCTGTCACTTCAAAGGTTTCTTGAAATGATCAAGGCAAGATAAGAAAAACCACCATCAACTTTAACCTTCATCATGATTTGGTCTTGCTTTTGAAAGTCCCTAATATTTTCTGGCCATCCCCCCTACGTTATTTAAATGCTGGTAATCTCGTTCATGGCAATTTCAATAAGCCACAGCAGACATATAATGCTTCCTCTTTTAATAGGTGCAAAGTGAGTTATTGTCACAAAGCATATATCTGAAAAAAGGATGTGAAAAGAGAATCCTGCCTAATCTCTGTAATAAGGGCTTGTGAGGGTGCTAACATGGTCACCTGAATTATGCATGTCTATTGTGTTCAAATATCATAAATCGATGCATGAATACCCTCCAAATCATTTTCAGTTCATGAACATTTATATACAGAGCTCTTGAGCACTGCAAAGACAATTAGTCATATTTGTATGCCGGAATTAATTGAGAGTGAGATGCGGGAGGCAGAAAGAGAGAACAAAGAATGCTTTTTGTCAGTTCTTCCAACTGACAGGGATAATTAGATATATGAAATTGAAATTCCTCAGCAGGGGGTTTCTGTTGACAATGAATTTTCTTTTGATTCCATTCTGTTATTCTTTTATGCTGTCATCTGTGGCAATTTGTTATTCAGCTTGAAGCTTAAAAAAGCAAAGCATTCCGCTTTTATGAGTAGATGATGTCAGTTTGTACACTGCTGGGAAATAGATATTAAATGTAATCTTTAAACTAAAAAAAAAAAAGAAAGAGGAAAATAAAATCAGTTAAAGAGACAGTGCTCTGTTTACACAGCCCTCAGTAAAACTTTTGTGAGAGAGAGAACTCGCTTTGATGGTTTTTAAAGTTGCTCAGGCTGCATTAATGTTTCAGTTGCAGTGCAAGATTGAGCCGTACTGCGTGATGGAGTAAGGGCTCATTGCTGGGAATGTCCACTTAATACTATTTTCAAAACGCTGAACTTTCTGCTCGCAGACATCCCTGTAGTATGTTAACATTGTACTTTAGACTGGATACAGATGGTATTTGTTCACATTCCCAAATCCAACTCCTGACCAACAGGAATTAAAAAATAGGAAATATTCTTCCTCACCAGCACATGCAAACCTTAGCGCTTCTGGTCCTGATTTGGCATCCAGGGCCTGATTTTTGCACAGTAACTTAATCAGGTTTTTGAAAACTAGGGCAGATGCAGAATCTGTCCCATGGGGAAAAAAAAAAAAAAGAGAAAAGAAAGGCATCACTTTTTTCCTGCTTCAGGAAGCATCCTCTCACCTTCTTCAGAAAGGCTCATTCAGTACACCGTCAACATGAACATCATAAAAGATTTAAAAAAGGTTAGCTAAAATAACTGTCTGCAAAATGTTGGTCTTTATGGTAAGAAATTTGCATGTTTACTTATTTTTCCCTCTGTGTAATTTTGACAGCATGTACTCATGTAAAAATCATGCCGTATGGGCACACGCTGTACTATATAAGCCTATGCATACATACACTCTCAATAATCAGAAACACGTATAAAACCTTACTTAGGTTTTTTGGCAAGGATTTTTACAAGCATTGCATGGAATCTAGAGTATGAAAAACTCATACTGTTCCGCCTTCACCCTCCCCTTTTCACTAAAGCCGATCCATTGAGATTTCCTGGCTTTCTTTTGCCTCTCTCCCTCCTCTAAAACCCCACGTTATTTGGCATTTGTTATTTTTCAGACTGCAATTTCTCCTTCAACAGGCAACTTGGTGACTGTGGCTTTATTATATTTTATTCTATTTTTTTGTTACTAAAACAAAAAACCCACACACAGTGTTATGATGTAGTATATATTCCAGTGAACCACTGTGAGCCTAACTATACCATACGGCATATCATTAAACATAGCAATATTTAACCCATATGTATTATCTCCTCTGCACCCTTAGAGCATTCTTTGCAGATGCAGTTTTATCTCACACTTTATGGAAGAAGGTCCTGCTCAAGTAACTGCACAATCTTAGAAGTTAAAATAGATGAGAATACTGTTTGAGGGACTTCTCACACTGGGGAGAGGTATGAGAGTCCCCACAGTGTCCCAGCAGTGACCTAGAAGGGGTATCCCATATAAAAATGTTAGGCTCTATTCAGCCTTTCGCTGTCTCTGTTGAGACTCATTAAGGATGCTGGTTGTGATGGCAGTTTCTGTAACCTGGCACATGTCCACTGGGAAATGCATTGATGCCATCAAGTCACTTCATGAAGATAAATTTATTTGGTCACTGCTGACCTTCGATGAATCTGAACTGGTGACTCAGACTTTAAAGACTATTCTTTTGCTGCCTTCCTACCATCCAAACAGCAGTACAAGCACTGTATTTGCAAGTTTTTTAGCCTGTCCTTCATCTCAGCCTCAGTTACATTGAGTATATCATCTACCTTCATACAGGTTTCAAAAGGATAAATAGAAGAGTCTACAACACATTTTACAGAGAAGTTTGTATTCAGTTCAGTAAGCTAGATGGAAGCAATTGTCTACCACGTATAGAACACCACATACCTCAGCCTTACTGTTCAGATTTGGTCAGTAAGGACATATGTATTATGCAGTCAGGTGTAGATGATTTGTCCCCATTGTGTGCCCCTTGAGAAACGCCCCGTGCTAGCCCAGGATCTTCTGGGATTCAGCAGGTCTCTGTGTAGGTGGATTGGTGGAGTCAGGAAGCATACAGATGGAGCCTCTCAGGGGAATTAGGTAAAAAAAAAATTACGCTTCTTTCTAGGTGTGGGGCGTAATATACTCAGCTGTATTCTGGAAAATTCTCTGTCTTGACATTTATTCTTAAAAGGAGGAAAAAGCGTCTTTAGAATTTAAGCAATAAGTGAATGGCCTTTTTCAAGACTGCAACTCTGCACAGAGGCACCTAATCGCTCCTTTCAACATCTATATCCTTTACTGGTCTAAGCTCAAAATTAATATTTTTTTTTTTTTATTCAGTAAGAAATGCAAGCATAGCACAAACTCAGGCGTCAAATGCACCTTTCAGCATTGACAGAAGACTTACCTTCACAACGTGCGTTTCTTAAAATCAAACATGTTGATTGGGGATGATCAAGATCCAGATGTGTTAGTATTTGTTGGTGTTCAATGACCAAGCATTAAACCTCCACTGTACTCTGAGGGGAAAAGCAGAAGCTCAACAAAAACTTGCTTATTTCATAACCATGACTTTTTTCTTTTTTTTTTTTTTTTTTGAATCAATGTATGTAACAGCATGGAAATTTTAGAAGATTCTCAAGGCACAAAGAAACTGATACTACTGCCAAAGTAGTACATATGGTTTATTCTGAAAAACGTCCACATCCCACCTACTCTGAAAGGCTGGAGGTTTGTAAAACACATCTTGTAACTTTGGTGAAACTAGTTGATTTCAGAATTTTTCATGGTATGTAGCATTGTATTTTGTTTTCCAAAAATATTAGCACTTTGTAGGATAAAGATTTGGTAAGGACATTAAAAGGATTTGATTACTTATTACCTTTTAAATGGTTTTCCTCACCCATGCTAACTGAAGGGAGTCACTTAATGCAAAAGAATGGCCTTTTAGTTATGAGCATGCTTTTGATTACAGATAGACAGCCATTTCTTTTACCTATATATAATGTAGTTCACTCCACAACTTGTTTGATAACTGTGATCAGTGCTCGGGATCGCTGATTTAAAAAAACCTTTCTCTCTTCATCACAGAAGGTTCGGTCTATCAGGGCTGCACTCTTTCATCTGTGTTTTGCTTTGTAAAATGAACTGCATGGGCAGAATAGATGTTCATATGATCTTTCTCAAGAGCAAATTAAATTACTATTGCATGGCTGCTCCGCCACAAAAGAAGGGAAGTTATTATTTGAGGCCTTCCTTCTCACGTCCAAATATCATTTTGTAAGTCAATTGGTAAAGTACGCAGCATTATACGATACTCTAGCTTATCACAAGGAAAGGGTCACACAGCTTTCCCTTTTACATTTTCTAAAAGCTGCACTTCTATGGCTGAAAATAAACCCCTGAAGCTTACTCTTACAGTTACTTTACAGAAGAAAAAGAACCATATGATAAGTTAAATGAGTGTCTCCCCTTTTAGCTGTTACTGTGGATGTGGTGAGATACTCTGCTCGCAGCTGCAAATACTGAATAATACTGATATACTATATCACATCTGGCAAGTGATTGCCTCTATGCCGTTTGCCAGATAAATAATCTCATCTTTTTTAGATGGCCAACTTCATTCCTGAACTGTTTTCCTCTCTCATTCTCATTCTCCTTGCAGCACGTGTTCCTCTAACTGGGGAAAGCAAAGGCAGAAGAGCTGAGGCTCATCCCCTTCAGAGAGTTTCTCACACCACATTGACCCAAAATCACAGCAAGTGGTTTAGGATTCAAAATCAAGGGGATTTGAACCTCTTCAGCTTTGCAGCAGGTGCTGTGGTGATTGTTTTGGTAAGGATTAAGGGATGCTCTCTTCTGACCCGCTGCTTCATAGCCTGAACCTACTCACTGCGGTAAGGATGCCTGCATCACTACCAGTGCTCCTCGTTCGGTGTTGCAACTCTTCTTTGGAGTGAAGGATGTTAACTACTTCAGCTTTTCTCAGTGTGTGCTATGTCCAACTTGCCTCCAGTGTGAGGTGATGCTGGGCACTAAGTGATTCATGTCTTCCTCACAGAAGCTGAGGACACTTTGGAGGAATGAACACTGGCTCTTAGTGATGCTTTAGGATAGCACCAAAATGTGTCGACCATCTAGGGAGAATTACAGTGCCGCTGTACCTAGATGACCTCTTTGTGAGAGAAAAGGTTTCATTTATCACTATAATAATCACTTCAGCTTTCACTAAAAATACACTTACTGCAACTAATTCTGGGATTATTTCAATCGTTTCACCTTAAAGTTTATGTTTCTATTTGTGAGTACTAAAAGAGGCACCATTCATCTGGATTCTCTGTTTACCTTCATTATTGCAACCATTTTCATAGTTTTCATTTTAAGTCCCTACACTCATAGATAAATATAGGTTAGCCCCCTTTTGCCCCTACATCGTGTCTCTTTTCATTAAATTCTAACCACTTGCCCTTTCTCTATAAAGTCTACCAGTCCTGATCAGGGCAATTCCTGCCTCTTCAGTATGACCTGTGAAACACATCAAACTCTCTTTTTTTAGTACAGACGGGAAAAAAAGAGGTGCGGGGACTTATTTTCCTTCACCTCCACTTCATCCTGATGAGATTTGTGCCAGATGCTACGTTTCATAAAGTAAACACCCAGGCACGTCTTCTAACTTCATAATTATGTGCATATATTCTCCACATAATAAAACTAGAATAAAATCACTACTCACCCACAAGTAGTAAATCAAGCAAATGGTGAATTAAGTTTGTCTGATGAATGTTGCTCTTTATAAAATTAAGCTGTTTACAACGTGTGGTTCATCTTCTTTTACATGTTTAATGATTTTATTGCTTAGTATTTGTTCTATTATTCCATTATTGTTCTATTATTGTGCAAGGAAGAAAGGAGTTACATTTCTGTGCTGTGGTTGTTAAAATCATTCTTCTTTCTATTTTTTTTGAAACACAGGGTATTTGCTCTTTCTCCCTCCAATTACAAATACAAAATTAATTAAATATCACTTTTATATGTCCATCATATTCTTTTTCTCTAACATAGATGTAAATGGATGAGTTCTGACGCACTGTTTTTCGACCTCTAAAGAAAACATTTTGTTATGGAAAACAGATATTTCGCATGAACCAGGAAATTTTGCTTTTTTTCAGTTTTAAACTTTTTTCAATAGCATCAAAAATATTTGCAGCTGAAGCATTTGCTGACAAGTACTTTGTTATTTTTCCATTTCAAACTTTTCTCCTTCGAAACATCTGAATGACACCTTCAGCTTCCCGCTTACCAAAGCAATTCAGTCAACTTCAGGAACACTTGCAAAATATTTGCCTCGAAGTAAAAGTAGATTTAGCCCCCAAAAGACAATTTCAATTATACTTTTTCCACTTCTCTTTGGACTGCAGCCATGCCTGGGTGGTGGCCTGTGCCCGTACAGGGGAGCGTGCATGCAGCATCATCTGCTTACTAGGACTGTCCAGAACCAGCACGCTGAAAGAAGAGACTTCTGCCTGGCAGAGCGAGCAAAATTTCAGGTGGATGAGGAACTGACACTGGAGTAAATCAGAGGAAAGAAAAGCAATTGGTGGAGGTCAACAAAAAATGCGATGACTCTTGCTTGTGGAAGAAGGAGAGGAAACCTCTCTTAAGAACTGAGTTGAACACACTGGTGGCTTGGAGAACCCCAAGGGGAAAAGTGAAGACCCAGTCGGACATTGCATGGGCAGTGAGGCTGGCTGAGCTTGGGAGCAGACAGGATGACAGCCCAGGCAAGACAGCAACCCCAGAGATGTTAGGAGGTACCCCCACACCCCAAAAACTGCTGCCACATGGGTGAACAAGAGGACTCGTGGGATGAGAGGATGGCGAAAGAGCAGTTGACACCAGTGTCCCATGCACCTTTGGGATCTCCTTTTGGACTTACAAGGGCAGGCCTCTCCCTACCACTCTTGCTTTTACCCTTGCCTCCTCTACCTGTGAAGTCTGGCTGCAGTAGGTTGATGGTGGCTTTGGAGACAAATGAAAGCAAGGTTGTGCCAGCTAGTGATTTTTTGCAGTTGTTTGTGGTCTCTGTGAATAACTTGCCCTTAGACCTTTTTTTCAGTGTAACCAGTGGAATTACACATACAGCATTAAATGTAGTCCTCTGCAAAGGATGGGCCAGCACACAAGTTCCTAATCTTTTTAAGTTGTAGGTGGTACACTGCCATCCACTTATTTTTGTATTTCACCCCGCCAGAAAGGAATAGTATAAAAAGTTAAGGAGAATAAGTGCTGAAATCTATTGTAGAAGTTCCCAAGTTTCTTCTGTGACCAGAACCTATTCTGCTTCCTACAAGAGTGTAGTTTTTATATATTAGCAAGCAATTATACTGCTTTTAAAAAAGCCTGGAAAGATTTTTAGAAACAGAAAATACGCAAGTTATTGTAGCCTACGGCTGGCATTAACTTGCGCAATGATAATTTATATTTTATGTGGGTTTTATTTTTATACACCTGCTTTTCTTTGCAATTCATAAAAAAACCATATTGATATCAAAGGAATTGCTCTGTCACAGAATTTATAATCCTAACAGAGAGGTTCACAACAGTACCTTATAATCTTTTAATCTTTTCTGATATCAAAGTTAATTTCAGGGAGGATGGAAATATGCAAGTTGAAAAAAAAAAAGAATATAGTCTTATTTTCTAATTATCATAAAGATATTATTTATTTTTTTCTTAACTGTTTTTCTAATCTGATCCATCACCTGTCAGTCATTTACATGGTGCTTTTTTTTTTTTCTGATCTCATATTTATTAAGGCTGGCAATCCTGCCACAGATGAACGACAGCCAAGAGACGGCAGTGTTTGGGGTTTTCCTAGCCTTGGTTCTTTGCTTGTCCTCACGGAGGTTTTAAAAGCCCATAAGGATCTCTCAGTTGGACAAACCACTGCTTCCTCCAACATCCCTGCTGGAGGCTGATGCTCGCTGTGGTCTCTGTCCCTCTGAGCTGGGAGGTATGTTTGATTTTTTTAATGGTGTGACCCCACATTCAACTTGGAGCTCCCATTTTAGGGAAGCCAGGTACACCGAATCCCTTTGCAGCTCTCCCCACACCCCCAAGGGCAGGATGGAGATGAGGCTCTCTGCAGCAAGTCGTGGGTCAAGAGTCAGACATCCCACGTGTGAAAAAAAACCAGGTGCAGCGGAGGTACCTCTGAATGACTTCATTTCAGTAAGGCTTCTTGCTCGTTTACACAGCGGGGTTTATGCAATGTCCGAGTGCTGGTTTCACGCACCCTTTGGCCACCCGGCTCCCTAAGACCAGTGACTGACCCCTGGCTCCCTGCTCCATTGGAGCTGCTGGCGAGTGGTGGGGTCTGTACGGGGGGCAGGGTCGGGGGGACAAGTATGGTCCCAGCCACAGCTCCAGGGTTATCTCACAGGGCAGGTGACAGCAGATGTTAATTTTCAGATGACCTCTCATGGCTGTGTCGCCTCCGAGCCCCTGCTCCCCAAGGCAGCAGCCGCTATGCTTTCAATTCCCTCATGTGTGACCCAGCAGCCCGTATCATCTTACAGGGAGTGAATAGGAGAGTGAAGGGCAGGCTGTGTGGTCACTGTTTTCAATATCCCTCCCGCTAGCCATTACATCATCCAGCTACTCTCTAAGAGGATTTTCAGCAGGCTTGGCTTCGTTATTAAAATAGTAATTAATTTTTTCCTCTTCACAAAACCCGAGGACCTTCAAATGGAGGCCTCAGGAGCGAGGGCAGCTTCCTTTTGAAAGTGGCCTTTCTAGAAGCCATAATCGGCTCTCCAACTTTACAGTACACATGTTCCCCAGTAAATGTGATTAAAGAGCCACACAAAAAACCCCTTGCAGAAAATTAATTCAGTTTCCAGAATAAAAAGTTTGATAAAGTTGTGCAATGCTCCAATGACAACACATAATAGAAGTGCAGAGTTTTATCCTCTTGAAGGATAAATGAGCGGCCAGAAAGGTCTGGTAGTTCCCAGAGTAAAAACATCTGCTACAGCTAATTCACTTTAGCTTTTGATTGTAAAATTCATTAGCCATATCAGGCAGCTGTAGTTTCAAACATGTTGCTAGGAAGTACAGTTTTACGGGCTGGGATGCCGTTTGTTCTCCCCAGCAGTGGCGAGGGAGTGTGAGTGCCCAGTGAAACGCAACCTCCGGCAACCCAAAAATAGGGGTTTGAGTGGCAGGGCAGGGAGGGTGGGCAGGAACCCTAGGGCTGAACGAAAAGGGGTGCCAAGGGCTGTCAGGGCCATGATGGCTGGGCCTCCCCATCGCCAGATCAGCACCAGCTGAAGGCTCCAGCCTTCCTGCAGGCTTGGGAAGGAGCTGACTTTGTGGGTTAGAAAGCAGACAACGTGCCCGTGCATCGTATGGCAGTGCCTTTCACGGCTCTCTTCTACAGTACTTTTTTACAGTCTGAAGTGCATTTTATGGAAAAGTGTTTCCACATGTCCTTTAGATAAAGAGATGAACCCCAAGTGGATTTAAAAATACACACACACATATAAATCCGTGTCTGTGTATTTTTGAATTTAAAAATAATTTATTCCTATTCCTATTCCTGTTCCTATTCCTATTCTTATTCTTAGTATTTTATATTATTTATACTTATTTATATTTGTCTAATGTAAGTAGGGAAAAAAAAAACAAGATAAAACTGCATTTCCTAGGTGTTTTACTCTTCCCAATTAATCCTCATAGAAGATAATATTAATCTGGTCTCTGAATCTGAAAATAAAATGACAACAGCAAGTATGTTATTCCAGGCTTCTGACCAGCATCCTATCAGCCTTTTTGGTGTACACTGATCATAGTCCTCGTAACTCATGTGGAATACACTCTTTTACTTGGGTTCAATTTAAAAAAGCAGCTAATATGAAGTGGGAGTCAGGGGCAGAGAAGTTGTGCCTATATGTCAGTCAAATAGTGATTACTTTATACTGGATGAACTTTTCAATTCCTAGAGGGACAGAAGAAATGATTTTTTGAGATTATTATGCCCCATAAGACTAATGATGGGCAACAAGTGTTGATTTTTACAGACCAGAAAGATTGCCTAAACACCTGTCAAACCACCGTTGAGGTTAGTGCTGCAAAAATATTGTCCCTCAAGAAAGAGTGACAAACTGACACCTCTGTACCCATTGCTCCATGTTTATAGGTCACAATGAATTATGCAAGACTGGCACCTTAGAGACAAAAGGGTGCAGGGACAGTCAGCTTAGTGGTGATAAACTCACTTTGATTAAAGCTGATTCCAGCACAACAATTTTTGTATTGTTATCTGGGAAGGATAGAAGTTGATCCTTTCCTCCATTGCATCATGATAATAGGTAAACTGTTCTAAATAATCTGATAAATTCACTCAGTTTTCCTTCTCACAGTCATGATATTTTTTCATTATTTGGGATATTCAAAGCTTCACTGATAACGAGAGTCCAGCAAGGACCAATCTTCCCTTTAGCAAGATGCTGGTACTGGTTTAAATATGCCATCCTTTGGAATTTTTCTACCCATTTCAACTTTCACTGACTCATAACCGATGCGCATTGTGCAGACTGTTTACCACCTTTACTTCTTTATTTAGAAGAAAACACCAAAAAGCTGCTTTACTCAACCTGTGTGTAAAGCATATGTATTTCTTGGAGAAGAGACGATGATGGGTCTAGCACCAATGATTAGAGTCTTGATCAACAGTCGTATTGTTCAGCCTTTCTGGCTGGATGTGAACCTCCTTTTCTGGTACACTCTTACTTAAAAAATGATTCAGGAAAAAGCCTATGTTCTGACTTTTTAGTTTCTTTTATTTATTTATTTTTCAGCTCTGAAGACTCCCTTGAACTGTGGTAAACTTCAGAGCCATACTCATAGCAAACACGTGCTACGGATGATCTCTGCTGGATAATCTATGTCTGGAATGGGTAAGGTAACTTTGACATTTAAGCAGAGATGTTCAGCTTCATACAGAATCCATGGGCATGTGTTGCTATTAAAAGCATTGAAACATTGGCAATTCTGCAAATTATTCACACAAATGAAGGATACACTTTTATAGGCATCACCCCCATTTTTTAGCTAGCTTCTGTTGCTGCACTTATATTTCATGGTGGTGTTTTTTAGACTGAGCATTGACACATATTTGCTTCCATTTCATCCTTATCCAATCTCAGTTATTTACTGTGGGGACATTTGGTGTCCAGATCCTCACTGCATTGCCCTCCTTTATGTCCTTCTCAGAACTGAGGTGCTGGGTCACTCTGGGTACTCCTGATGCTGTCCTTAGCTGTGGACAGAAGGGTATTTGATGGCAGAGGTTGGTTTTCTCCTGCAAGCCTCTTCTTTTGTTTTACATATGCTGCTCTGGGCACCGTTCATAATCCATACACTTAATCAAATCTTTAATTCAGCATCCCTCTAGGTCTACACTCTGTTCTGTGACTGAAGGTTTTATCGTCTTATAATTCCTGTTACAGTCTCAGGTGCTATTGAGTTGGTGCTGCACCAAAATAAATAAATAATTTATGAAATAAATATATAATAAACCAAAGATTTGGTCACACTTCCAAAAATACTGCCTTTTTACATGGGCTATTCACAACTTTGCTAGCAGCCATTTCATTTTTCTTCTGACACTAAAAATGGCTACACGGTACCTGAGGTGTCAGGTGAAAATTAAATAGGACTCCTTTGTCTCACACGCACAGACTTCTGTGCCTCTTTCCTTCTTCCCCAAAGGCCTGCTGGATACTGCATGATTTGGAATAAAGAAATTTTTGGGATAAGGAGATACAGAAAGAAATATATAAAACCCCCTGCTATGTTGAAGACTGAAGCTGGTTTTAATCCACAGTTTTCCTGAGCTGAAAAAGCACACCGTATCTACTGCAAAAGAGCAGAGGCTGCGCTTTCCTGGTTGGTGGGGCTCAACGTGCTGTATCTATACCACGATGTCCTACAACTCATGTGCTGCAGTGTTGTACAAACTCAATTCCCCTCCTCAGTGTAAAATAAGATGGAAAGAGGGTGGATTAAACTGAGCAAGCTTCACTGTCTATAATTCTCTACCATTTCATGCTAGTGCAAATCATCACTTTCTGCTCATGTTCTACGTGGGCAGGA
The DNA here is from genome assembly GCF_000690535.1 of Cariama cristata. Lineage (NCBI taxonomy): Eukaryota > Metazoa > Chordata > Aves > Cariamiformes > Cariamidae > Cariama > Cariama cristata. Next base: position 26,398 of record NW_009616991.1, read on the forward strand.
TGGATATGTATTTTAATTTTTGAGCCGTAAACGGTGCTAGACAATCAAGTTATATACCCATGCAGTTTATGCTGTGGAGCAAAGGCTCTGCCTGGTGACCCTGCTAACCTTCTCGCTGCATATACCTGAGCTGCAACCTACCTCCATGCTGGGAAGCAATGGAACTATGTATTGTCTGCCATGAATCTTTGTTCCCTTGCAAAGGGAACCCAAAGATACAAGGGAAAGGGTTGAGTGCTTTGGTGTGCTCCAACAGGCTCGTGATGAGCATGGCCATGGGCCAGGACTACAGGAGTCCCCATAAAGCACACTTCCCTCACAGGGTGGTCTCAGAGTGGATTCTCACTGTGAACTACCATCAATCAGCACAGTTCCTCTAAAATAAAAATGGTTATACTAATAAAAAAAAGATCTTTTTTCCCCGCTATGTTCACCCCTCTCCATTTTTTCTGCTAGCTGTATTTGATTCCAAATACAGAGATATTCTCTCTGTAACACTGATTTTCAATTGTTTTTAGAACAGTGGCAGGATCTCAGCTAAGGATCTTACCAATAAAAGGTAAAAGGGAATATTAGTTGTTTTTGTGATAATAGAGACACAAAATGGTGGACATCCATTTCCTCTACTGTTTTTACAATGTGTAGAGGACATGGCAAACGCTTGATGCCGCAGATGCACCCCTTATAGTGGACAAAGCTAAAACTTTAATACTGCCTCTTTCCTCCTGTTATATTGCACCTATATTTGGTTTCTGTAATATTACAGAAAAACTTCAAAGATGTCTAGATGACAGATAACTGCTACCTCTCAATCTGTTTTGTTCATATGATTGGTAATGTGTGTTCAAATGAACTGACAACTTCATTGTCTCTCTCATAAACTACATGATGAAATAAAACTGAGCCAGGGAAGCACATTTATAGCTAATTTACGTTGACATTGCTTCACTGCTATCAGTGAAGCCATAGCAATTAATACCTACTGAGTATCTACCCTAAGGTTTACAAAATGGTTTTTTTTGTTGTTGTTGTTAATTTTGAAGCAAATAATTAAACATGCAGGATTATTTTACTTACGGTCTCCTACTAAAATATTAGCTCTAAACAAGGACATTGGTCATTTTTACATGAATACAGGCTTCTCAAAATTTTCTTTCTCCACTCCTTCCATCCTCTGGAGGAACCTTCAACCACACCTAGTCCTCAAAGGCGAAGAATGCAAAGAAATGCATGTATATAGATAGATCAATGTGACTTAATGTTTTATTATGGTTTGTGTTCTCAAATCTGTCCCGTGCACTGTCCAAGCCACTGGTGACTCTTTACAATCAGGTGGCATGGACATCCACAAAAGTTTTGTGGTTGCACGGGAATCACAGCATGAAAATGAACAGATGTTACAAGGCACTTCTTAAAACTTATTATTCATATTGCAGCAATTCCAAGAGACCATATTCCAATGGGGCTGGATGTAGTACATCCAGTCACTAAACACTTCCCTAGAGTGCAACAGAAGAGTAGTAAGTGTCTATGTAAAATGAAGTCTGCTGTATTCAGCACACCTTGAGTGTGTTTATGTATTCTGGACCACATCTCTACCTTTGGAAGTCTCAGTAAGACAGACGCTAACTCTAGTCCTATTTTCTGTGAATCGTTCTTTTAAAAAGTAACATCAGAAAGTGCTCTTGTGACCAGCCTACCAAAGCCGTTTTTTTTCCCCAGGCAAGTGGTGGCCTCTCCTTGTGCACTGCTGCAGCTTTGCTGACCAGGGCGGAGGGCTGTACTTGATTTATTCCTACAGAATTGCATTGGCTTTGAATTCTGATCCTACATCTCTGCAAATCCACTGGATGCCCAAGTAAGAAGAAGTTCTTCTAGGAATGGCACTAGAAGAAAACCAAATAAATGAGCCTGATCCTTTCACAGGGTTGTGGATTTAAAAGACTGACAGAAACACTTTCTCTTAATTTGCCAATTGACCAAGTTTGGAAAAGGTTCTTTTTGGCACAAAGTTTATCCACTTTACAGAAAATAAAAAAAAAGACTTTAAATAAGCTTCAGGATGTTGACTGGAAGTTATTTATTTTGCTCTGATTTTCCTCTTTTCTCTTTTACAGGAGAAAAATATGCTTCCAATAGGACCAGGCTGGGCTCTCAGAACTGACGGTCAGAATAATAAAAGTGGAGCAGTCAGATTGTGTTCATGATAGAAAGAGGTTGTTGTCAAATTTATTTAGTCTGCTACCTTAAAATAATGCATAAGCCTGCTCACTGCAATTAACTGCACACTATTATTGAAGATAATTCTTTTTTTTCCCTTGACGATTTGAGAAAATATACGTGATGATGAGTATGACAAAGATGTCAAACAGAACAATAACCGACACAGAGCAAAACCAGACTTGCAGTGCAAGAAGATTACAAAATGTATAACCCTTCTACTGATTGCGATATTTTTGTCTCACCATACTCAGGTGCTAGGAATGAAAAGACAAATTAGATTGGGATATTTATAACTGAAAAGCAGTGGAAAATGTAACTTAGAACAGGTATCTGCATTAATTTTTATTATTTATTTGAAATTAGAAGCCCAAATTTGAATGATTTATAAAGATAAAAATTGAATATTCTATTTCAGATTTATGTAGGTTTAACAGTAAGTAGAATGTAGCTGCAAAGATTTTACAAATAAATTGCAGAGAAACAAAAGAATTTAACAAGAATAAGCAACACCTTTAATTAGAAATAACCCTATTTGGAATCTCAAGAGAGCTGAGGGGTGATATCATCAATGACCCACTACACAATTCTCTGTTACATAAATGCTTACAGACTATTGTTATTTCTTTGGAAAGCATATTGCACCATGCCTATGACAAAAACCCTCTTGCTAAGTTAAAACAACCCCACCTCTGAAAATACGTATTTTGTCATTATATATATATGTGTGAAAATAGCATTACACATGAGCCTAATGGTTAAAAGAGTATCCCCAAAATTTTCCCTTCAATATCTAACTGAAAATAGTAATTTTCTTTTTTTAAAACTTTTTCCATAGAGTACCACAGCATTATGGCTACAACCCTATAGCTTAATTTTACTTGCTGAGAGCAAACAGAAAATCTTCCCCAGCCTGACTGTTTTTTGTCCCTGGTGATTTTAAAGAGTGCACTTTTTCTTCTTAAATACGATATAAAGTCTTTATTATTTACTGTGGAAGTTTCCACTATTGAAATAATGATTGCTAATATAATTGAGTGAGAACATTCTGTTTCCTAGTAGACAGAGGTCCTGTGCAACCTTGCACATTTAAACAAAATGATTACCAGCAATCACCTACTTGAAATTCCTCCAAGGGTTTTTGTGTAGAGTGTATGAATACACAAGAACAAAGACAAAATACACATTTTGTTCTATTTTAGTAGTTCTACTTAGATTTGAACTGGGAAGCTGCAGAACCGGGAATGATCATTATGTTCCATTTTTCTGAGTTTGACTAAATAAGTTAATTGCCCTAAGATGGAGATCTTGGGATTTACTTCCATGAACTGTGGCAGCACAGTACGTGAGTTGCACGCAGAAGTAACTACAGAATCTGTTGTGAGACACATGGATAAAATGAAACAACAGTTGGGAATAATTATGCAGGAATATCTAAGCATTTTAAAAGTCTCTTTTTATCTGGGAGACTAACACATGCCCAGGTGGCTAGAATGGGCCCAATCCAAATACTCCGGGACTTCAAAAATGTTGCCTGAGTAGGGACGGCGGAACTTGCTCTTGTGCATCTCAGTGATCAGAAATGAAGAATGATGGCACTGGCAGAGTATGCCAAAAAATGGGGTGCAATCCGTTGAGAAGATCCCTCTCTAGTGCTCAAATTGGAAGGGGGAAGGAGAGTTTAGGAAAGCTTTCAAAAGCACATGTGCCAGCTGGAAGTCAAACCTTGAGGAATAATAGCACCCTGTCTTTAGTTAATGTTATTGTATTGTTCCTTTGCTTCCACCATGTATTTCCATCAGCAATACATATAAGCAAAGATTTAGTTTTGATTAATGTTGCTGGGATCTAAGCATGTGCTTAAGCCTTAAAACACGTTAAATCAAGTTAAATTCTCCCTGAGCTACAGGGCTGCTGAATCCTGGCCTTTCTGCATATCCTTTCCCAACAGC
>NW_009616991.1:30600-50205 GCF_000690535.1 Cariama cristata
TTGTGCATCTCTTTCCCCACCAGCCGATAGCACCCTTATTCCCTGCTACTTTAGCCTAAGAGGGAAAATTATGGAGCTGAAAGTTTTACATATGTTCAACATTTTGAAGCAAGCTATTAGCATTTGCTTTTTGTTTCTTTTTTTTTTTTTTTTTAAAATATTATTATTTATTTATTTATTGGTGATATATTTTATTTTCCACGTCTGGGAAAAGTAGCCCTAGTTGCATTATATCCTTTATCCCTGCATGTGCTTAGCCCTTTGGTTCCCCCATAAGTAGCTAGTATTCAGGCTGTCACAGGTACATGAGGCTAATAGTTCAATCACTAGGGAGAAGGGGGGGAGGAAGATGAAAGGGCAGGAAATGGCTGTCATGGCCCCAAAGGAAATATTTGTAGGAAAAGGAGCACAACAGCAAATAAAGTGCTAATTAATGTCCAATTCCAGCACTGATATACGGACCACAGCAGTAGGCAAAACCCAGCCTTCTGTTCCACTGGCTGCTCAAGAGCTTTTGTGTTGTAGCTGCATGCAAGCATGCATCTGCAAGTTTTGATTTTATAAAATTTTTCAGTCCCCTCCTCAATATATGTTCTGTGTTTAACTGACTTTTCCTTTCAGTTTTTTGCTGGATTTTTAATTTTTTTTTAATGAATTTGACTGAGACTGGGTTGTCTGTGCTGATGCTGACTTGTTCAGTACATTCTGAATTTATAGTAGCAAACATTGTAACTGGAAACATTCTGGGAGGTGTGGTGGGACAAGGGCATATCTGATAAGCTGAATAACAACAACAAAACCAAAATTAGTTAGGAGATTAAACTCTCCCAGGCCTAATGGGGCTTCCATGGGAAATAGTGGACCTTACTTTCAAATTTGGGGATCTGACAAATACAGTGGCACTTACAGCACTAATTTACCAGCTTTGTCCAGCAGAAGGTATTGAGAGTGAACCTTCTATTGGTGAACATAATAGTAAAAGTAGCACTGTTTTAATGAAAAACAGCAATTGGTACGAGGAACTGACTAAATCTGTTGTTAAAAGAAAAAAAATTAAAGTTGAAATTCACAAAGGAATGTCATGATGATCAATTATTTCTGGTGTTTAGTATTTGAGAATCACATCTTAAGGTAAAATGCTATTTGCTGATGACTGAATGCCAGAAATAATAATCTGACATTAAGCTTTTGTGAATCTGACCAAATGAAAGCCTAAAAAGGGAATTTATAGAGCAGAATTCATTTGTTTCAATAATGCACAGCTTTTAGAATACAAATGACTGAAATATTACTCATTACCCCATAATCATAAAGGGAACACAATAGTTACTAAATAAAAAAAAAATCCTGCATTGAAATATAGTTAAAGATATTGCATCAACTGAGAGAAGAGAGGAAACTTCAGAGCCAGACTGGAAAGACCATTTTTACTCTCCTGTGTTGCCCACGGCAGCTTTGTATGGACACAGGGCGGGACGTTACTTACGGCACAGCACATACTGTAACTTTTATGTCCAAAGAGGCTGGAAAATTAGCTAACTAGTTGGACTAGATGATCTCCAGAGGTTCCTCCCAACCCCGATGATTCTGTGATTCTGTGACCCCATGGGCTCATGACAGGGAGGCAAGGGAGAGGATCTCCATGAGAGATGCTTTCTGTAGAGGAGACACTTTCGAAGTTATAAATCATGGCAACAGTCAAGGTACAGCTATGGAGATAATTTTCATTCTACAAGCCTTTTGGAGGCTTTATGTGTCCCTGATCCACATTATCAGACTGATCTGAGATGAAATTGTTTGATGTGAGCCAAAAACTGTGCATTGTTCTGGTATGCCATGCCAGCAATCCTACGAGCAGCGGCAGCGATTCTCCCTTCGATTGCTGGCCTTGCCAAGTGCAATGTTGGCAAGGCTGGAGAACCCTGCTCTCATTGGGACAATCCCTCTGCTCCCAGCTCTGCATTGGTAATCAGCCTTGGTCCCGCTGGAAGGTGCTTACCTGGGAGCCGACCGTGAGCCGCGGCTCTTACACATGTTGTGTTGGCATAAAACAAAGCAGCTGCAGGATGTGGCTGCTTGAGTCTTAATGGGGTCCCGAGATGAGACTTTGCCATGCTAAGTTTCTGTCTCAAGAAAGTGTCTGCAGTGGAATGGTAACAACAACTTTTCCCCAGTTTTTGCTGTGCATGATGAAGATAAGAAATTTTAAATAGAGATCTCATATAGTTACATACTTATATTATGATCATGTAGCACCACGTGTTTATAATCTTGCTCTCAGTCAATAGTTGAAAGCGGTGTTGCAGACCCAGCTTCTCACAATCTTACTTATTAAGTTATGACTTCCTCTGTGTGTAGGTGTGTGTGAAGCAGTGGCGAGGCAAGAATTTTATCTGGTATTTTTAACCCTTTAACCCATTGCTCAGATGTGAAGGACTGCACAACTTCAAATTCCCTCAGGACCACTTGTGTTACATGCTGTAAAGTATTACCTATCCAAAAGTCATATTATCAGATTTTGGCCTTTGACTAATGTTTATCAGGTTGCTTTCTGTAAACACCTTCCAAGTTCCCATAGCTTTGAAAAAATAAAATATTTCTTTCTTCTCTTACTGCTTCACTAAGTCAATATTCACTTCCTTCAAGTAAGTGAGGCTTACGTGGATGTAACTGATGGGAGAAATTGGACTTTTGTCTTTGTAGCAACATAAAAAAATGTAAAATTGAGTGCCTAGCCTTCTCCACTCCCCTCTCCACAGAAAAAGGGTACTATCTGTAAGGACAGAAGGATAATCAAGAACATTTGATCCTTTCCTTTCTCTGAAAACAGTAGTTACTTTCTTTTCTTTTTGTTATTTTAATCTTGCAGATTAAAAAACAAATGATAAAAAAGATCTGCAGACTACTCCAGTAAAGTAGATTAGGATTTTTCACCTTTCAAGAATAATTGCAGTTCTGGTGAGGGACCTTTTGAAATTGTCTCCATTTGAGTTATTTCTCTGACAATGGGAGGGGCTCTTCAAAGGATGAATACAGAGGTTCAATAAACTTCATTTCCCAATGTCAAATGTATTGATGAAATCGAAGTGAAAAGCACGTCAGAGATGGAATTTCTTTCCCAGGCTATGGACGTGCCTCTGACTACTATGATGGTTCCTCCTCGGGCAGGAATTCCCACAAGATGGATAAACATACGTATGCTAAGCTTAGCTGGGCTGATAAATAACACTGCTCATGTATACGCTCTCATATCGCATAAGACGTTGGCAAAGTATTGGGACAAACACATCGCTAGACGAAATAGCTGTGATGGAGAAGAGTGCATTTTCTTTTAGAACAAGTTTACAGTCTTCAAAGGATTTAGACCAATTATGAAACAAAGATAATTTGTTTCTGCAAGTGGCATATGCTCAATTGTATGTGAAGTGTTTGCTACTTGAACAGACTCGGAAGGAGTAGGATGATACAAGCATAATCGATGCAACATATTGCTGAAACTGGTCTCTTTCCATAGACTGGCTGGACTTTGGCAAGTCACATTTCTTCAGTGACTTACAGGCCAAATGGTGTTCAGGACAGGCGTAGGAAACAACAGACTTCCTGTTTTCCAAGTGAGCTTTAAATAATTTCTTTGCTTGTGCTGAATTCACTTTTACTTTGGAAAGTTTTACACAGGAGCTGAGATCTGTCTATTTTCACAAGACTTTTGACAAGGCTGAGCTTGATTAGTCCCCATCCTAAAAACTGAAGTATTTGGCAGAGGAAGATGGCAATGTGATAGTTTAGAATAATTCAATAAATAAATTCTTTCAGACAGAAACAGTTTTTCCGCCTTTAAAAAAGTAAAATCAAAATGCAAAATGTTTTCCTATTTAAGAAACTATAATTTTTTTTTCTAAAGGTATGATTGATTTTTGTGCATCGGCTGCCCTATTATTAAATTATTTCTACTTACTGAAGTATTATGATATTTAATCTTCACATTATTATTCATCATAGCACTCAGAGGCTTCAATTAATTTCAGGGTACCATGTGGCTTAATGGCTCAGCAAGCTTTTAGACTCTCAGTATTGGACCTTTTTACAACACTGACAATAAAAGATAATTTGAAGAACAGGGGCTACAAAAGCCTTTCCAAGTACAGAGAGAAAGCAAGAGATACTGAACCTGAAGATTTAGTCTAGGGTTGCTTAATATTTATTTTAAAATGGTGTCTGACTCAGTTTTCCCATAACACCAAAAAAATTATATTACAGCAAGGGATAGACACCTGCCCTAAGACTGGAATGGCATTGCTCTAGCATTTGAAAACACCAAAAAACCCTGAAAGAGACACTATCCCCTCCTCAAAGAGTTTACAGATGGTTGTGGAAATGGAGGCACACAGAGAGAGAGAGAGAGATATGACCGAACGGCAGATATTAAGCAGAGCTGGGTCTGAATCCATGTCCTTTAGTCCCAGGTCCCCAGGTCCTACCCATTTTGCTTCTGCTATCTCTCCTCACCGCATGAAGAAAGAGCATGACAGGAGCAGTCGTTAGTATGAGATGTAATCAAACAAGTCATTGTGGGAGGGTGAGATTGTGCTGCTTCTTTTAGTATGGAAGCACCATGTAAATGATTACGTCTTAGATGGCAAAAAGATGGGAGGTAGTGTCACGCAACAGAATATTTCTGGTGCTTTAAACAATCAAAACCTTTTGCATCTACATTTTTCTCCTCTATCACGCTTATAAAGGTGTAAATTACCTATTGATATTCATGCTATTGTCAGAATATAAATTCACCACGGAAAGGAATGTTTCTATACTTCTTTGGGATGTGGTTTCATCAGCATAATTGGATGGCATTTTTATGTGCTGTATCTGAACTGTACTGTGTCCTGTAGTCTTTTGAAGGAAGAGAGACTCATTTACTCAGTTTTATTTCCTGGGGGTAATGTTTTTGAAAATATATGTGAATCTCAACACATGCATCCTCGCTGGAGGTGAAGGCATTTATCCGGGATCTAAACTGATGTGGACTTTCTGTGTGGTGACGCTCCATCACCTACCTACAACGTGCTCCAGCAAAGTGCCTAAGCCAGGGTTTGATCCCAGCAGAGCAGGCTGTCCCCTTGGACCAAGGCTAAGTTGCTGGATGTCTGCGTGAGTAGTGCTGTGGCTCCTGTTGTCTCAGGAGAAACTGGTGCACTTGTCCTCTTAATACCTGTCTTAGGTGAGGAAGCATTATTAATAATGTCACAAAAGGGGAAATAAGGCACAGGATACACAATCTTAATTCCGTGACAATTTAAACATTTGTAATTCTCCTAAATAGTGTCAATATTGACTAAATAACTCAGTTTGTGGTTGGGACCCCATGGTATCAGGAAATGTATATAAACAGACTTGTGTCGATCTGTACTGTTTTAGTTCCCGGGCCAGCATTTCTCAAGGTAATTCACTTACCTTTGTATGCCTGTGTATAGTAGTAAAATTCTCTTCTTCCCCAACAGATGTACATCTTCCATAAGACTTCAAAAGTTTTTCAGATACTGTTAAAATTATCGGACAGGCTTTTGAATGCTTGAGAGTAGCTCAGATACTATAGCTGGTATAAATAGGTGAAGTTTCACTCACTTTATACCTACTAGAAAGCTGTTCCAATGCTTAAGCCCCTTTTTCCATGAAGTTCAACCGCAAGGACCCGTTTCCTCTTCCATTGAATGCTCTTATTCAGTAATTGTTCATGAAGGCAAGAGTGTGGTGCAGCGTAAATAATTTAAATAGCCAATATGAAATATATTTTCAATTACTTGATTCTGAGAACATGGGAGAAAACTGGAATTTGTTCCTTTATAAATTAAAATGGAGTGTACCATATTTTAAATTTTGTTTCTTGTGTTGGTAAACTAATAAATTGGGAAACACTCAAATAAGATGTTTTTCACATACACAACACTTTAGAATATTGTGGCATTTATTGCACTTTTTAATTCTGCAGAAAAAGTGGCATTATAAAGGAATATTATGTCTGTAAAGTTGAGCACTGCAAAGTTAAAAGTGCCAGAACAATGTGCACTATTTTATTTTAGCCCCCTTACACGATGTAGCTCTTAATTACCCAAATGAATATCACGTTGCCATAGGTTCCCCACCCCACTCAGAGCAGTGAACAGTCCCGAATGAGCCAGGTTGGGTGGTGGAGCGGGCACTAACAGCAAGATTCCTGCACCACTTATTGTAGAAGCGGGAAGGTTTGCATGTATTAGATGGTTTTCAGATATGACTGTTTTTAGATGCACCTAAAGTTAGAAATTTAATCTTTTATTTATGGTAGTGAGGAAGGGAACTGGAAGGAGGAGGTATCAGAGTGCTGCTTGGAGATTTAGACTTTTTCCTGCCTCTGGCAGGAAGTTTCTAAGAAACTCTTGCAGAGTTTCTAAGGACTCGAGCCACTTCCATGGTCACTAAGAATAAGTTTTTCATGTACGACTTGTGAGGTTTGGGATCCAAGGGGATATCATACTGTGTCATACATAGAAATGCCAAGTTGCACACCCACAGATGAAATCAGTGGGACTGTTAGCCCATGAAGAACCCATGAAGGACTAAATACATGTTTTTAAAATGCAGCATCACATAAAACCAAGTCTTATCTTGTTTGAACTAAGCACTGAAAATCAGTGGCTATTTTTTTACCTCTGTTCTGTTAACACCTTTTCTAATACATTATCCTGGTAATACCCTCGGAGCCAGCTCACGCAGTTACCCCGCAGTGCTCCTTGGTGCCTTACTGCTGGCAATGGCCTTGTGAGTGTAAGGAAGCTGATGAACAACTTGCCAAAGAGAGACACACGGATCATTCACCAAAACTTTCTTGTAATGCTTGTTAATCCATCTGTTGTTACATGAAAGACCCACCACAACTTGTAACTACTACAGTTTATAGTACATCTAAATCACTTTCTAATGAAACTCTATGGCGTTCCAGAGGAAAAGAAGTAATACACAACAAATAGATTTGTAGATTAAGAGATGGGGACCTAAGAAAACAGCTTATCCAAAACAGAAAACCCTCCTGAATAGCAGTGAGGAACAACAGAAGGTTCAGGAAAGAACTGTATCTCTTCCTGAGAGAAAGTAAAGCTACTAAATGGAAGTAAAATGAGCAGAAAAAGGCTTTTTAGTAAAGCGAAGCCACAGACTGGTTTAACAGAAAAAATGTTGTGGGAAAAGCAAACAAGTCATCTAACAAAGGAAATAAATGTTTGGGTTTTTGCACACTTATTGCACTATTGTGTGTTTAGGTAAATGAAACATTTGAACAATATTAATCTCATCAGAGAATTTCCTAAATTATGTATTAACTATTTTAGACTGGCAAGTCAGATGCACTTTTTTTGGAGATCAAGAACCCAGAACTGAGAAGACAGCCAGAAGATCCTGACTTGAACTTCAGTAAACGCACTGGAATTCACAAAGATGAAGAGCATAACCTAGAAGATGTTGGAAGTTTTGGGTAGGAAACAAGACAAGTAAATTGAGGTCAACAAAACATAGCAGCAAACACAGAGAAACTTGCAGAAAGAACTACAAACATAGTGCAGACACTAGCCAGGGCCTCAGGAGTGCCTTATCTTTGGATACATCGTTCATTATATGTTTAAGTGACAAAACCATTCTGCAAATATTTTTAGCAGAAAAAACATTGCTAAAAAGAAACAAGATGTATATACCTACATGCGGAAGGAGAAAAGTCACAGAAAATCTTCAAGGACAGGATGCAATGACTGAAATATTAGCTTGAACAAAAAAGAGAAAATAACTTTTGGGGTGCTAGTGGCAAATGAAGTTCAAGTAAAAGGTTTGAAAAGAAGCCCTAGTCACTGTTAATACCAGCAAGTAAAACTCAAAACACTCTGAGGAAACAATTTCCACCACGGATAAATGCTAAGTAGGTGTAAATTTATTTTTTTTTAAAATATAAAACTGGTAATTTCAGGGCTAGTTTATGGATTAAAGCATGTCAGAGAATAAGTATCAGAGAGTTTATAGAATCAGAATCATAGAATTGTTTAGGTTGGAAAGGAACTTTAAGATCATCGAGTCCAACCACACTGCAGGAGCACAGAATAAGCAAAAAAGATATGAAGTAAAATGTAGGTAAAGAAAAAAAGAAAAAGAAGGACATGTATAAGAATAAAAATAAAAGTTGTATTTTCAACCAGAAGATACATGCTATAAATAAAATGTTATTAATGAAGAAACAGGACAAAAAGAAGTGAGAACAAAGGCAGGAGTGAGATTTTGTTCCTGTAAATATGCTCAAGAAATACTTCCACTTCTTCTGTGGAAAACAGTCAAGTAAAGACTCCCATTGACGTGACCAAATTACAACATCACTGAAACATTTAATCTGCTCAACTGTTAATAAACAATTGGAACTAGAGCTTATACAAATAATGATGCTAAAACAAGAGGCATTGTAAGCTGTTATTCATATTACAATAAATAAAAGCAGAAAACCCATGATAGAGGATCCTACAGTTTAAAGCCTTTATACCAAAAGTCAGTAGCTAATGGCAAAACAGGGACAGCTCATTAAGTTGTTCCTTCTGCCTACAAAATGGGCATTCAGCAAAGGTAGACCAATAGGAGAAGTGAGATATGATTGCAGTTTCTGTAAAAATGGGAGAAAGAGGTAAGCGTTGCTCTCCCCTGGCCAAAACAATCAGTGATGGAGAAGCCGATGTTTCAGGCAGTGCTGTTGGCAAAGACTGAGAAGAGCAACACAAGACTAAACCCCATGTCTCTTTGGAGACTTACAAGGCAATACAGATGACTTCAGAAGTTACTGTTGTCCTTTCCTTTATAAGCTATTTCTCCTGATTTTAGTTAACGAACATGTTGTTACCCTTAATCACCACCCAAGACAGTGATAAGATGCTAATATTTACCCTCTTTCCTTGGGTTAACTATTGCACATACATCTTTGGACCTATAATCAGTAGGATTATCTGTCTCCTCTGTTCTACAAGAAAGTCACTGTAGATTTTCTCTCATCTGCTTAGAAACTTCCTTTTAATTTCCCACTAATGCTTTTTTCCACAGTCACTTTAATCTGTATGTTTTTATGTCAACAATGTCTTTTTGTGTACATTGCTCTTTCCCCTACCTCCAATATTTCCTTTTGTGTGGTTTATAACCACAACAAATTATAAAAGAAATAATCTAGCATCTGAACATCTGTTCCCAGCACAAAGGTCTTTCCAAGATCCAGGACACAAAACAGTTTCAGCACTGCAGTTGTGACAGGAACAATTGAAGTACAGCAAGATTTTTATGCAACTGTTATTTTTTCCCATTTGCCGTAACTGAAACAATGAATTTTTTTCATAAGTTGCCTGTATAGGAACGGAAGAGAATTACCCTTATACTAGCTAAAACATAATTCCAACGTCAACTTATTCATCTAGAATATGATACCTGTTGTAGAGCATTTCCTTCACGGCAGTCCCACAATAAAAATCAAGCATATTTTGTGTCACTAGGTAGATCTCTGTAACAGATCCTCTGCTCCAATATAATGAAAGTAATCCTAAAGTCTAATTGCAGCAGGCAAATGTCTGCTGTGCTTGATGCATAGCATCTTATTCTCATTTATCCTTAGGCATGCTAATGTTATGTTGATAATGTATAAGAGACACAAGAAAAATTAATCTGTATTTCCATTCACTTTAGGATGTAAAGTGTCTTCCCTTCTATGGTATTAGTGGCACAGTGGTAACACGTGCTGGAAAAGTGGCCGAAGTGTAAAGAAGAATTTGGTGTATACTATTCATCTTCCTAAATGTTGTACAAAGAAAAATCAAGGTGTATCATACTGCATCACTGACATAGTCATGAGATTTGAGTGTATCAGTAGCTAAAATGCAACTCCAAAATCGTAGCAGACAAACAGCTTAGAAGTGAGCTTTCTGGCAGTAGTTGTCTGTAGCTAAAAGTGAATTGCAAAATACAGAAGAAAAGGAATGGCACTGGGACAGCTGTTTTCATTTCTACCCCAAAAATGCCAATGCCTGCTTATTAAAATGAGATCTCCAAGCAGATCTCTCTTTCTTGGTCACACTATTGTCTGGCATGATGGTTTTTTCCAAAAAACAATTACCAGCAAGTTTTATTTACTTCTGTAAAGCCCTGCACATTGCTGTCTACGGTGGTGAATGAGAGGTGCCAGTCACATAAACATTTTCTTACTAGGGTTTGCAGGACAGATTTTTTTCTCATCATGTGGCTATAAATGCCAGTTAGACTTTGACAAATCAGAATCTTCATCATGGCTTTTCCTCATCTGCATGCAAATTAGCTTCTTAAATATAACGTTCCTCTTATCCCCTCCCTAGTCCTCTTTTCTTTAGGGCAGCTTGTTATGATGCTTTTAATGCAAGTGTCATCATGTGCAGGTTTCTTCTAAAATCCATCCTCCATTCTTGTCCTTCTCTTTCTGCCATTCGCCAAGATGAGCTCATCTACAAAAGTGTAGATTGCATTTTAACAGATAAACGGGAAGCTGTGGGTGTCCGGGGCAGCCAACTTCATCTATAGGAATGTGATTAGACTCAGCCAGTGGAAAGTGCAACTACTTAATGCTTCCTAACCTATGAAAGGATAGGGAGCTCCTAGGAGACGTCAATCATGTTTAGAAGAGGTAAAAAAAAAAAAAAAAAAAAAAAGATTACAATTCATACAATTCAAAGGGTTAAAACAAAGTTGACTTCTGAATCCTTCTTTCTTCCTTTACCCTGGGTTAATGACAATGGGGACTGTGTATGTTATGACTTATGGCATCATTTCAGCTTGTTTTCACAGTCTGCCAGAGGCCAGGAAAGTGTGGAGCAATAATATTGCAGTATTTATTCAAAGACAATAAGTAGTCATTGCTGAGCTAGGGAAGCCAGGCCATGTTTATCTTCATGGATTTAGTCAGCTGGGAGATGAATAAGAGCCAAACTTGAACAAGCAAACATTTGCCTTCTTCTCCACAATGCAGCTATTTCACTTTGCATGGCTGAAGACATAAATCTTTCTTCGGTGGCAAGCAAACAGCTTCAGATACATGGCACTAGCTAGGCATCACAGGATATCAACTGAATACTTGTGACCCTAAGTGTTCACGAAAACAACCACAATCCATCTTAAAACAAAAAATGGCAACAATCTTACAACGCTTCAGCAGCAAACAATAAAAAGCTGTAATTCCTTCTGTGAACTGGTCTCTGACTAAATATCAGCTGTAAAAATGACTTCCTATCTATTGTTCTCTTCACAAAAGGAATCATAGGAAATTATTGATTGTAGCAACCAATTGTTGCAGTGCAAATACAGAAATAAGGGTTCCAAGCAGGTATAAAGCAATTTAACTTCTATTGATGCCTTCATGGGGTGACAGGGAATGTTTCAAAAAAACCTCCCATACAGGCTAAAGACATGATAACTTGATTGATATTTTCTTGGTGCAGGAATTAAAAATTCTATACCTCCTTGGACAGCCAGGCAATCTCATGTCATAAAGGATGGGGATGGGTAATAATATTCTGGGACCTTGGTCTTTTAAGAGGTTGTGCAATATGATTCAGGGAGTGTAAAGCTGTTGCATTTCCACATGCAGTTCCTTGCTCCTAGAGTCATAGCAAGATGCTATGGCCATTCACCTGTTTTAATCCTACTATTTCCTAAAAGTGTTTCATAAAAAGCCCCAAGCACAACTGAACAGCAATGCTCACTGCATGAATCGACAGTTTGGAAAGAGCTGAGGCAGACTTTCACCTCTCACATGTTAGCTTTGGTCAGTGTGTACATGAGCACTTTGGCATCATTTACCCAATATAACCTGAGCACCCAGGTCTATGACTCACTTCCCAAACTCTGTGGGAAAGAAAACCGGGTGTAGGAGTCAGAAATTAATCTATGACCCTACTAGTGGGTCTCCTGGTGCATTTTATGTATATACCAACCAGTCAGTCCATTTACCCAGGGATTAAAACACTGGGTCATGCTATGCCGCTTGCACATGGATTGCAGAGGGAATTGCACTGGAATTGCTTGCGCTGGAATTGCACATAAGGAGGGAAGGGGAAAAAGCAGACCTGTCAATGTTACTACTGCTCCAAAGCTTTGTGGTGAGCTGTATTCATGTTTAGGTAAGCAGGTCCTGTGCTCCCCTAGATATTTTTTTCTTCAACAGGAGATGTGAATGGTAGGAGGCAGGTTCTGAATGATGACAGTATGGAGATGGTCACAATAACCCCATGCAAGGCTACAGGCTCGGGGAAGAGTGCCTGGAAAGATAGCCGATGGAAAAAGACCTGGGGGTGTTGGTGGACAGCCGGCTGAACATGAGCCAGCAGTGTGCCCAGGTAGCCAAGAAGGCCAATGGCATCCTGGCTTGTATCAGGAATAATGTGGCCAGCAGGACCAGAGCAGTGATCGTCTCCCTGTACGTGGTACTGGTGAGGCCACACCTTGAGTGCTGTGTCCAGTTCTGGGCCTTGCACGACAAGACAGACCTTGAGGTGCTGGAGTGAGTCCAGAGAAGGGCAATGAAGGTGGTGAAGGGTCTGGAGCACAAGTCTGATGGGGAACGGCTGAGGGAGTTGGGGCTGTTTAGCCTGGAGAAGAGGAGGCTGAGGGGAGACCTGATAGCTCTCTACAACACTCTGAAAGGAGGTTGTAGCCAGGTGGGGGTTGGTCTCTTCTCCCAGGCAACAAGCAATAGGACAAGAGGAAATGGCCTCAAGTTGCGCCAGGGGAGGTTTAGATTGGATATTAGGAAGAATTTCTTCACTGAAAGGGTTGTCAGGCATTGGAACAGGCTGCCCAGGGAAGTGGTGGAGTCACCATCCCCGAAGGTATTTAAAAGATGTGTAGATACGGCACTTAGGAGCATGGTTTAGTGATGGACTTGGCAGTGCTAGGTCAACGGTTGGACTCTATGATGTTAAAGGTCTTTTCCAACTTAAACAATTCTATGATTCTATAATTCTAAGGTCACTGAGTGGTGCCATCAATGTAAGGGAACCTTACATGGGGTTGCCATCACCAAGGTGCTCTGCAAACTTCTGAGGACAAATAGAGATACGTACTTGGTTTGAGGGGCTCAAAGCAGCCACAGGGATCTCTCATTAAAACTGACAATCCAGGCATTGTTCTTCTCACTGAATGGACATTTCAAGTCCTTTGCTATTGACTCCTTACTGTTAATGGCAATGAGTGGAGTGGGAAGGGCTAGGGAGGGGGGCAGGAATGAAGATTTGGCTGTGAACACATCTAAGAATAAATGACATTGTCACCATGTTCCTTGTGGCAGCCAGCTATATGCCTCTCCCAGTTTTAGGAAGAGAAGAGGTGAGGTGAAGTCATAAAACCAGATGCATCAGGAACACACCAAGAATCACATTTCATCTTTTTTTCCTCGAAGTGGGAGTCGGAGTCATTTGGTAACCATGCAGAAGCATTTTAACTAAAGCAGGATTGTTTCTGCTACTTGCTCCTTTTAACTTTCACTTATTTACAAGACATTCATTGCAAAGGATCTGCCCTAAGCAGCCAGACCCTCTGTTGTTGTAAATAGTCGGTTGCAAAAATGTCCAGGAGGAGAAGGCAGATGGTACGTCCAGGAGTATAACGCAATATATACTGTGATCTGCCTACTGTGTCTTCCCAAACTGTAGGTGAGATATTGTGTGAGCAGCTGTTAGAGAAGTGGGAGGGGAGACAGCATGAAATGAAATGGATTAATAAAAACACAGAGAAAAGTACACAGAAATGTTTTCTAGTAATGAGAGTATAAAAACCTCAGCAGCTCCCCTGTACCAAACATCATGCTCCCCCTCATACGCACAGTACATAAAATAGCTCTCCCCAGCCTGTGGGGCTTCCCGCTGCCAAACACACAAGCTAAAGTGCCGTGCTTTCACATCAGGAAAGAATAAGCGGCCCAGAGCCATTACTGGGCTGTCGAATCCAGGCCGGCATATATGTTAGGCCATACACTCCTCCTGTGTTTTCAAAGTGTTTGTATTTGGAGCTGTCATCTGCTGGAAAAGAAAGGTGTTCCTAGGTAAAGCAAGCTGTTTCCCTCATACTGTATTTTAAAGGAACTGAAGGGCAACCTCATTCTTCCACCTTCTCCTCCATAGAGAAAAAAGTGTGTTTCTTTGCAGCTTCTTAACCACTTAAGTAATGTAGGCAGCTTCAGTGTTTTATCTGGAAATGTTACTGGCTCTGAATTGCACAAAACAGCATTCACCTGAAACAGAAAGAGGTTCTGGATTAAAGTCTTATTTCCCAACCACAAATGTCTGTTGGGAATTTGGACCCATGTGAATGACAGAGCTGAAACCTATGCGGTGTTGGAAGGTAAAAAGGAAAAATAAGAAGCCCCTGGCCTCACTTTCAACATAAAATCTACCCCTTACCTCAAAATGCAACTGGCTTCTGGAAAGCAGCTACTGGTGGCATTAGAGGATTCCACACATATTGAGCTTCATTGCCAGTCAGATCATTTGTTTGCACTTTTTAAAGTCCTTTTTTCATTTGTGCAGGTACTTCAGTACAGGTTGGTCCTAAGAATTCCCTCAATGTCTCAGCATCCAAAGGCAATGCCCCAGGATCTCAGAGTAGACATGAGTCTGGCTGCTCCTTGTCCAGCATAGGGCCCCAGTGACACCCTGTCTTTGCACCAACAGGATGTAGACTGTAACTGCCAGAGATACCTCAGGTTTTCATGGCCAAAGCTTAGGGAAGGGTGCTCAATGGTGTCCAAGAGAGGCTGGGATACAGCTTGTTGGGCTTTGCAATATTTGCTCTGGAAACCTAGGCAGACTGAGAAGGTATAAGAATGCATGCCTCCAATCACAGGATTGGTAAATGTGTTTCATAGAAGAGGGAAGTGAAGGAAGTAACTTCACGCTAATCATTTTTGGCATTGAGTTGCCCTTTAAGGCTGACTTAAGCAAGCAGACAGATGCAGGGAAAGACCAAAGTTTCAGGAGCATGTGAAACCTTCACCTGGCCGCTCACAGTCAATGACTTACAGCTCAGGCTATAATTATGTGATTTCTTGCCATTATTTCCTAGTGCACTCAGAGTGAAGTCAACAGAAATATACCCTAATCACCTATATTCAAATTAAGAATGGCTTAATTGCCATTCTCCTATAATTGGTGAAGAAATGAGGCATAATACCCTAAAAATTAGACATAAGGTAAAAAAAAATTGGATATTTTATGGTGTATTCACACGTCCAACTTCCATTAATTCCTCACTAAAAAAAGTAGATCTCAAAATAACTGCTGCACATTTCAAGTTAGGTTTTAGGTCTTGAAACTTTTAGCTGATGTGATTTACATTTAATTATCAAATGATAAGGTCTGTCTATGGACAGAAGTTAACCCAGAGTTAAGTACAAAAAATCATTTTTAAGGTGGAATAGGAATGTCAATGCACAAAGAAACATCCAGCATACTTTACTTCACATTTCAGCTTTTCCCACACTTCTTCAAACAGGAAAATTCTAGTTCAAATCCCATTTGTGTCACTTTGAAAAATACATCTTTGACTCTTCACGAAGGAAGCTGGTTTGAACAAAGCCAAACACCCTTCCACATGATACAAACTATTTTCTTTTAACTAGCTGGGCATCTCATCAGCACGGCTATGAGCTCAACTATCAGGACATGGTCTTCATTGTCTAGCAGCTTAAGCCCATGCAGTTGAATAAATGCAATCCTTGACATTAAGAACACAAAGAAAACTTAACCACTTACCCATTACTCCACTGATCTTTACTCTCTTGTTACAAGTGGGCTCTCCTCACAATTTTTGCTGAAAGACATCAGTCTGAAAAAGGAGGTGGGATCTGTGTCTTACTTCATTTGTTGTTAGGGCAAAATTCAGAGCTTCGTTTTTGGGAAGAAGTAGGTCAAAGTTTTGTCAGATTCATTTTAGGAAAGAAAAGTGCACAGAATATTAAATTGCTAAGATGTCACAGATATTTGAAATCCCTATTCAAGAAAAGGCTTCATTGCTCCTAATGTGTATACCTTTAGTTGTGGGATCAAAGAACTCAGATGCTATAAAGGCAGTATTTTGGTTGCCTAATTTAACCTCTCTCTAGTTCTAGCAACCATTGTCAGCTTTGGTGCACAAGTTTTGTCTGAAAAGGAGTTAGAACAGATAGACAAGATTATCTTCCCTCCCCGCCTCCTTTCTTAAGCACGTGTTGTCTCACATTAGAAATTGACTGGTCTGTTTCAGAAAAATGGTCAGGTTCGATTATCGTGATGAGGCCTTCTGAGTTTAAATCAGCTCTAAAGCATATACAAGGAAACTAGCTTTTATTATACATAGTTAATTACTTTTTAACATGCCAGCTAAACAAAACAGTGGTTACACAAACCAGACGTGCAGTCCACCTCAGTGTGTAGCAGCGAGAAGGCCAGATACAGTAGGCAGGATGAGATCTGTGAATAGCAATATAGATTAATTACACATCAGCATAGATTCACTCAAGACACACCAATTAAGACCCAGTGAAGTGAGGTTCTGATTCAATATATTTATTTATTTCATCACTACTATTGAGTAGTTATAGGGGAGAAAATTAATGAAAATGGTTTTTAAAAAACCACCCTCGCTCTGACCAGGCAGCCATTCAATATTTCCCAGGCCATGCAGGCTCTACAGGGAGTGATGCTGGGCCAATTAATACGTGCTCACTGGCAGTGCTGGGATGGAAAGGGCAGCAGCACCTGAAGAGAGCTCCGGTGGAAAGCAGTAACCTTCACCCTTAAAACTACGTGAGGAATGACAGTAGAGACAAATGAATAGAAGTGGGACCAGATGAGATTTCAGCAGACCACTCGCTATAAAGTAAAATAATGGAACGAGTATGAAAGTAGGATTAGGAACAAGGAGGAAAAGGGTGAGGATAATGTTTGAAAAGCAGCCAGCCTCAGAAGTGTGTTAGAGGGTGGTGGGACAAACGCACAAAGAGTTACTACCTCCTAAAGCAGGAGGAAGATGTTTGAGAAATGTTGTGTGTGAATGTGATCAAGAGAAGACAACTATTTTGTTGCTGAAATAAAGTCACAAGTAGAGAAGGTAAAAATCATCAGGTTATCTTACCAGCTAAACAGCTACCTACATCTATCTTATTTTATCATATTCCAAAACATTTGTCACGGTATTTTGAATAAATTACCATAAACATTTCAACTGGTCCATTCCTTCTGTTTTTGAATCATAGGATAAAAGCATGGCAAAATTCCCACTGACATTAATTGTGCCAGAATTTCCCTTCTGACTGTTTCTCATCTGCTCTCTCAGTTCAACAGCTACCTCAGTTATCACACACTTGCATGTTATCCATGAACATGTTTAAAAAAAAAAAGTACAGATAAAGCAGCTTTACAGAATTTGAATTTTGGAAACATGCAAGTGTGTCCTAATTTTACTTCCAGCAGTAGTAAAAACAATTAAATCAATTAACTACTCCTATTAGTGAAGATAAGTATATGAATGTATAACTGTTTGTATGACTGGGGTGTAATTATGTAATTGCTATATCTGATGCAATATCACTGCATACCTTAAGATCAGGTTACATGTATTTTGTCTGTCTGAATGATCAAAGCTTGTGCAATTTAACTTGGATGCAATTCTCAGCAACAGCAGTTCTACAAATGCCTTTTATCAACTTCCTCGGCTTTCTATTTTCCTGTGAAGATTTCTGCTGTGCCATAGGAAACATGTGAGATATTTCAAATGTAGGATTTCTGCCAGCCGGTGATTTATTCCATTGATTACATTGTCATGTAATGGGAAGAGGCAAACCATTTTAACTGCTCATATAAACTGCAGTGGTGAGCTGGATTCTTATTTAATCTAATAAATTTAGTTGCAGCTTTGTACAAGTTGTCTGATTCAGTCCACACATTACTGCTACTGTACATTATATTCACTTTGGTCCCATACAGTGTGTTTGTACACCAATGGTGACCACTGACTTGTGTCTGTCTGAGTAATTTAAAGAGAGGGAAGCACACAAAATTTTCTGCTGAGTGATTTTGTTTATCTATCACAATTCAATGTCAATTAGGTACTTTGCATATTTAAAACAAAAGTAAGAGTAAATTTTCAATCTTGTGTTACACAAGTTGTACTTTTTGATGGTTACTTCTTCAGTTCCCCAGTTACTCAGATTTTAGCACATTCTAAAATAAGTCTCTTCTAAGCAATATTATTTAGTAATTAGCACTATGCTGATCCACATACAGTATAATAATACCTTCTATTTATTATATTATGTTGATTTCAAAGAACTTGTGACAAAGCTTCTCTGTACATCTAAACACAGATTTTCAGGACTGCTCCAGAAGGCCCATTAGGGTTAGGAGTGTGACATTAATAACAAAAAACCAGAATATTTAATTTTTTTCTTCTAAAATTTAAGATTCTAAGAGAACAACATAAGTCACCAAGACCTCTGGTCAACATGAACTAGCATAAGTAGAGAAATTACAAGCTATCAAATTACCAACCTGTCAGTTCAACTCTTATATGAATTCTTTTACCCTGTTGGTTTTTGCAAAATAAAATGGTTTAACTGAGGAATGGTCACTCTCTAAGCCATAATGAAAACCTATACCTGCTTCAGTGTGAAAGCCTCTAAATAGAGCAGGAAAACACATGACCCAAAACCTGAAAACTGGAGTAGTCATGAAAGTTTGGACTCTCTTTGCTTTATGACAACAATCTTTATTGTTGTAAAGCCAATGATCTGGGGGTTCAATTTGGTCCAGAGTAGGGTTTCTGAGTTATCGTCAACTACTGCAGTGTTGGGAGACCTGTGAGGTCTTGGACTTATTCTCTAAGTTATCCACAGATTTCCTTAAACTCTAAGAGTGTTTGCACCCAGAGCTGCAGATCAAAATTTCCTTCCAAGAAAAGCTCCCACACATGAGACGGTCAGGAAAGAAGAAAATACGAGGCACTGTGCTTTTGCCAGTTTTTCTTTTGCAGTTTTCTGTAGACATCCCCTGTCCCATCACTTTTCATTGATAGAGAGACGGGAGCCTAGCAAGCCTGCAGCATATACTTAGGTTCTCCTAAAAGAAAAAAGAAAAAAGAAAGGAAAAAAAAGTAAGAGGGAAAAGAAAAAAACCCATCCAAACCTCAACAAAACCCTAAAATATTCTCCTTATTCCAGGGCACCATTCCCTTGGTAAGTGTTGACCCTACAAAAGGCTGGGGCTCTGGAATCAGACACTAGCCAACCTTGAGAATGCTTGGTTTCAAATACTTTTTTTTTTTTTTTTTGAATCTAAACAGGGCGATTTCCCTCCTGCTCCCCTTTGTCTGATACTTTACTGCACATTACATTATTTAGAAAAATGTCACTGGAGGAACACTCTGTGTGGTCTCATAAAATATTAACAACTCCTGAAAGAAAACTTGAAATCAAGATGCTCTTTCATGCTGGGGTATGTACTCTCTTTTGTTGGTTTTTTTTTCTTTCTTTTCCCTTCACGGAATCTGAATTGCTTGGCTCTCTTTCCC
>NW_009616991.1:50236-51029 GCF_000690535.1 Cariama cristata
TTGATATGAGCTGTCTCTTACATTTATCATATTTCCTGGCAGAAGAAGGAGACTTCAGGGAACAAATGCTGTGATGCTGATGGTAACCAAGAAGTGACCTGTCTTTGCAGCAACAGCTTCTGCAGATACTAAAATAAAGTCCTGTGCAGTCATTTATTTTTAGGTTAATGTCGATGAACAAGAAAAGCGAAGGAGGGGAAGGAAATAAAAAGCCAGAACAAGCTGATTTCTCAATCAAACACAGATTTTGGGCAATGACTGATTTACTGTTTTAAAACATATCTGAAGAGACAACAACTGGTTGTAATTCTTTTAAGGAATGGGAAAAAAAGAAAAAAGTACCCACCAAGAAAACCTCCATGTAAATTGAAAAGCAGTCTGCATGGGGGAAAAATAATCTGACGAAAACTAAAGGAAAGTAAATCTTCCCATAGTAAAGGCCTATAAATTTAGAGGTGGACAGCAGTCCTGAGTAAAGAATACCGACATTTTAAGTGAAACATTTGCTGGCAAAGTGGCCGTCGAAAGTGGTTATTGAACGTCTTGCGAGAGAGCAAATTGTGGACTAGAGGTCTTTCTTATATTTTGTAGCAAAGCCAACTTCCATTGATACCACCTCGATGTCAGCCCCTTTCTGCAGCCATTTGTAAAAAGGCTTGTGATGTGAGATTGACGACTTAAATACTTCATCAATCAATGCTTTAGCCAATGTGTTGTTCAGTGATTGGTGGAAAATTCAAGTAATCCATCTTACCCCATCACCCTTGTTCTTTATTCTCTTCAGGTATTTTCA